>NW_023994772.1:5000-234997 GCF_015586225.1 Lucilia sericata
GCTGAAATTTTGGACAAATATTCTCTATTGATACGGTTTGTTTGGTATTGAAAACGGTCCACGATTTCATCGAAATTCGATAAACCAAAAACTCTCTACCAAATTGTGTGAAGAACGAACCATAATTGATCCCTAGCCATCATATAACTCCTCTTGCAGTAAATCAGTTTATTGAAAATATTATTTATTATTTCAAATTCTGTTGTGCCCAGTCCATAAATGACTCAATCCTCATTAAATCCTCTAAGACCAAATATAGGAAATGGCTCAACTATACAAAAAAGTCACCATGGAACTGCTAAAAGTTAGAAAAAATAAATTACACTATTCTAAGTACATGAAAGCATTCCCTATCAAAGTCAAAAAGAATCTATAAAATCAAGACATAATTTTTTTGTATCCAATTTGTATTTATTCACATTTTATAATTTTACTTACCAGATGTTTCCAAAATAACTTGCAAGTACTTTAAATAAAAATCGTACTTGTTATTGCAACAAAAACAAAGTACAAGTAAAATTTTAACTACAATTACTAGCACGTTATCTAGAAACATCTAGTTAATCTTTTTTATCTTTACTTATTTTTTATAAAAATTTATAATTTTTTCTCAAAACTCAATTTATAACTTAATCAATCAATCAACATAATTGTTTTAGCAACAAAAAAAAAAATCATAATAATAACTAGTTAACTTTGTTTAACAGTTTAATACTCATAATCTCCATCTTCGCCAGCTTGGGCGGCATCATCAGTACCGACTTCTTCGAAATCTCGCTCGAGAGCAGCAAGATCTTCGCGGGCTTCTGTAAATTCACCTTCCTCCATACCCTCACCGACATACCAATGGACGAAGGCACGTTTCTTAAACATCAAGTCAAATTTATAGCACAAATTACTGAACGCCACTGCTATGGCGGTGGTATTCGATAACATACAAACGGCACGAGAAGTTTTGGCTAGATCGCCGTCGGGTACAAATGCTGGTTTCTCATAATTAATACCGATTTTAAAGCCTGTTGGACACCAATCGACAAACTGAATGTGTCGTTTCGATTTGATGGCCGAGACGGCGGCGTTGACATCTTTGGGAACAACGTCACCACGATACAACATGCAGCAGGCCATGTATTTGCCAGCGCGCGGATCACACTTTACCATCATATTGCCCGATTCGAAACAAGCATTTGTTAGGGAGGTAATGGCATGCTGTTCATGGGACGCTCGAGCGGCTGAGACCAGCGGAGCATAAGCCACCAGTGGGAAGTGAATACGAGGAAATGGTACCAAATTCGTTTGGAACTCATTCAAATCCACATTCATGGAACCACTAAAACGCAGAGAAGCTGTTGTGGAGCTAACGATTTGTGCAATTAAACGATTCAAGTTCCGATAGTCTGGACGATCTACATTCAAACTATTTTTACAAATTTCATAAATAGCTTCATTGTCCACCATAAACACACAATCCGAATGCTCCAATGTAGAGTGAGTGGTGAGTAGAGCATTGTAGGGTTCCACAACAGCTGTCGACACTTTGGGCGAAGGATAAACGGCAAAATCCAATTTACATTTCTTGCTAAAATCCATTGACAAACGTTCCATTAGCAAAGAGGTAAAACCCGATCCTGTGCCACCACCCAAACTGTGAAATATTAAGAAGCCCTGGAGACCATCACATTGTTCGGCAATTTTCTGTATGCGTGTAGTTACATTATCGATCACTTCCTTGCCAATGGAGTAGTGACCACGGGCATAATTATTGGCCGCATCCTCTTTGCCCGATATTAGCTGTTCGGGATGGTAAAGACTACGCATGGGACCATTACGTACATCATCAATTACTGTCGGTTCCAAATCTACGAAAATTGATCGTGGTACTTGTTTGCCTGAACCGGTTTCGGCAAAAAACGTACGCGCATCATTTGTGGCATTCGATGTACCTTCATTGCCCACTGTACCGGCACTACTGCCGCTGGCCAACATTTCCTCTTTGGTTTTGACAGAACCATCCGGTTTGATGCCATGTTCAAGTAAATATAATTCCCAGCAGGCGTTGCCGATTTGAATGCCACCCTGACCAATTTGAATAGAGATAACTTCACGCTAAAAAGAAAGAATATGTGAAATGGGTTTCAAATTAGTTTTAATGTGTTTGGAGGCGGTAATAAATGGAGAAAAATAGAATAGTAATTTACAAGAACATTTTGGTTTATTGATTTTTTATATCCACCGACTATAAACCCACAAAATTATATACATATGTAGGTACATACGTATATTATGGGTAATTATTAGATTCTAAGACGACATAGCTATTTCCGTCCTTCTGTCTGTCGAAATCATATTAGGGCAGTATTTGGCATTAAAATGGGAGAAATCAGCCCTCATTGGACAAAGCTCCTTTCAGTTTAATGAATTTAACTTTTGTAACTGAATTAAAAATACTAGTAGAGTGATGAAATGAAAATGAACAAAAGCTTGTCTAGTCTTGACTATAGACTAGACTATAGACTAAACTATAGACTAGATTATAGACTAGACTATAGACTAGATTATAGACTAGACTATAGACTAGACTATAGACTAGACTATAGACTAGACTAGACTATAGACTAAACTATAGGCTAGACTATAGACTAGACTATAGGCTAGATTATAGACTAGACTATAGACTAGACTATAGACTAGACTATAGACTGCACTATAGACTACACTATAGACTAGACTATAGACTAGACTATAGACTAGACTATAGACTAGATTATAGACTAGATTGTAGACTAGACTATAGACTAGACTATAGACTAAACTATAGACTAGATTATAGACTAGACTATAGACTAGACTATAGACTAGACTATAGGCTAGACTATAGACTAGACTATAGACTAGACTATAGACTAGACTGTAGACTAGACTATAGACTAGACCATAGACTAGACTATAGACTAGACTATAGACTAGACTATAGACTAGACTATGGACTAGACTATAGAGTAGACTATAGAGTAGACTATAGACTAGATTATAGACTAGATTATAGACTAGATTATAGACTAAATTATAAACTGGACTATAGACTAGATTATAGACTAGACTATAGACTAGATTATAAACTAGACTATAGACCAGACTATACACTAGTCTTGTCTAGTCAGCAGTCTAGTCTATAATCTAGTCTGTAGTCTAGCGGGAAATTAGTTTAGTACTTTAAAACCTAAAAAAGTCTCTTTTTGTAATATGTTAGAACTATTTCAGAATTAAAATTTTCCATGCCTGATAAAAATACCTAAATTCCTAAAACGGGGAAAATATATTCCAAAACTTGAATCTTTTGTTAAAGTTGCACACAGAGATGTTTTTCAAAGTTGTGATATATGTATAAGACTTAAATTTTCTTTTTCAAAATTGGCAAAGTTTGAATGAATATATCAAACGTTTTTGTGTTATATTTTCTTTCTTATTCATATACCTGGCCCCGAAGAAATTTCTTTCTTAAAAAAGATATTTGTGCAAAAGAAAAACGTGAACGGGGCTGTTTTTACATGTTTCAACTTTGGAAGATTATAAATTTTATTATGCACAAGATTGTTGTTAGCAAAACGTTTATGACAAATAGATCTAGATTTAAAATTTTTTATTCTCATTGAATTTTTGTGTTTTAATAAAAATAATAGACCCAAGGTGACCGTTTTTGGAGGCCAACTACGACGCCGAACAACCGTAAATTAAATCAAAAACACCTCAGTTCCGATCATGTACAATTTTGTTACAAAATCTTCAATAGTTCACGAGATACTGAATTATTTCCAAAATAAAATGTTTCCAAACCACAGAGTATCGATAAAAGATCTTTAAATTTATATCTCTCAAGCGGTCTTTTTCTATACTTAAATATTTTTTTAATTATTTAATTTGTATTATTACACTATTTTTGCAGTAGTTAAACGCCATTTTAATAACGAATAAGTTAAAATGAATAACTCCGTCTCACTGAAGCAACAAAATAAGATCACACACTCACTGCAGATGTTTAGAAAGATCACAAAATTGCAAAAAGGGAAACCAGTTTTTTTGCAACCCTTAATAATTTCTTATTTAAATATATAACCTCAAATGTCCTTGGAACAAAGAAATGTTACTTACCATTTTGTCTTAAGATATTTAGTAGTAGTTGTAGTACGAAAAGATCCTTATTTTACTTAAATTATGTAGAAATTTCTTTTTAATTTATACGATCACTTTTTAACGATCGCTGAGGATTCTTTTTGTTTATTTAAATTAAAAAAAAACTATAACAAACTGAAGTAGTACTAAGCGCCGAAGTTGAAATAATTGCCGAACAGCTATGAAAATGATGTGGTCGAAGATGATGATGATGACGATGAATGATGGTGATCACTAGCGTAGCGCAAGTATTCAGTACTAAAAAAAAGTCCTGTTATATTTTGCAGTAGTGATGATCGATTATGTTGGTGGTGTGTTTTTCTAATCTATTACAAATTATTTTAGTACTAGATTTTAAATAATGTTGCCAGCTTCAAAATTTTTATATATTTTTTTCATATTTATTGTTATTTCTAAAGTTTATTACAATTTTTTCTTGGAATTTTAATTTTTTAATGTTTTTTTATTTCGCCTTAATATTTTTTAATAGATCTAATTAATAAATGTTGTAGGTAGTAATTTTTTTAAATTTAATTGATAATACTTTAAGGCATGATTGTTAGAGTAAAGAAATGACAAACGATCCATTCTTTAATGACAATTGAAGCAAGCCTCCCCTCTCTATTGCATACTTGAGCATAGCATTTCTTAATGTATGTAGGTGTTTTTATTTTGCGAAATACATAAATTAAATTTACGAAATAATAACGAATTTAAAAAATTAATAATTAATTGAAAATAAAGCATTATAAACTTTAAAGTACTGTAAAAACAGGAAATTTTACATAACAAAATGAAAGTTGGCACCAGTGTAGACTAGTGTACCCTGATTGCACAAGGCTTCAACTTGAAGTCTCGATTATGGGATTTATAATCACCATTAATCCCTTATATGCTAAGCGATATAATATACATACTAATCTAAAGACTAGACAATAGGCTATAGACTAGATAACAGACTAGATAAGATACTACTCTATAGACTAGAGAGTCTATAGACTAGTTTATTGTCTAGTCATTAGATTAGTAAACTATATAGACTAGATCGTAGATTAGACTAGAGACTAAATGATAACAGGCTAGTTTATAGACTAGTCAAGAAGAATCTAATGACTAGACTCTTCTCTAGTCTATAGAGTAGTCTCTTGTCTAGTCTATAGACTAGCCTGTAATTTAGTCTATAGACTAGACTCTTGTATGGCCTATAGAGCTGGCTCTTGTCTAGTCTTTAGACTAGCATTTTATCTAGTCTACAGAATAGACTCTTGTCTAACGTATATAACTGTCTCTTGTCTGGACTAGTCCATAGACTTCACTAATCTAATGACTAGACACTATACTAGTCTACAGACAAGATAATAGACTAGCCTCTTGTTTAGTCTATAGAGTAGTCTATTCTCTATAGAGTAGTCTCTATTGACTAGATAATATTCTAGTCTATAGATTAGATAAGAGACTAGTCTATAGACTAGATAACAGATTAGTCTATACACAACACCAGAGGTCTAGTCAGAGGTCAGAGAAGATGTCAATCCACTATCTAGTTTATTGTCTAGTCATTAGATTAGTAAAGTCTATAGACTAGACATGAGACAATTCTATAGGCTAGACAATAGACTAGATAACAGGTTAGTCTACAGACTAGTCTATTGTCTAGTCATTAGATTAGTAAAGTCTATAGACTAGTCCATAGACTAGACATGAGACAATTCTATAGGCTAGATAATATACTAGATAACTGGTTAGTTTACAGACTAGATAAAAGACTACTCTATAGTCTAGTCTGTCATCTAGTCTATAGACTAGACAAGAGACAATTCTATAGACTAGACAATAGGCTAGCCTATATAATAGATAACAGGCTATTCTATACTAGATAACAGACTAGTCAGTAGACTAGACAAGAGACTATTAAATAGACTTGAGAAGAGACTAGCCTGTTATCTAGTCTATTGTTTAGTCATTATATTAATAAAGTCTATAGATTAGTCCATATACTATAAAAGATACAATTCTGTAGAACGGACAAGAGACTAGTCTATAGACCACTCAAAAGACACAAAATTTCTGAGACCAGATTCGGATTTAACTCAGCAGGAGTTAACTTTGGTCTCTGGGTTTCGACTTTTTTTAATTGCTATTTGTAGTTGGTCGCAAATTGTTTAATTTCACATACATATCTAGAATTTTGTCACAAATAGAGATGTATATGTATATATTTTTGTCAAAATAGGTCTTTAAAACACTAATAATCAGTTCTAGTTCATAGGTTATAGATTCATAAAGTTATCAACAGTTTAATTTAAGATTATTGTACATTCTTAGCATACAAAATTTCTGTTAAAAACCATCAATAACTCTATCAATAGTTTTGGAATAATGAAAATAGAAGTGAAAATTACTCTAGGTTATTGTGCCAAATTTGTTATTGTGCTTTAGAGTATAATAATTTTTGTCCTTTTAAACTATTCGTAAAAACAAAATAAACAAAAATAAAACAATTGCACAATTACATAAATGCAATAAAATAAAAGAAAATATTTTGTGTGAAAATAATAAAAACTTTTATTTTCTGCGCAAAAAAAGGAATACATATTAAAAACAAAAAAATATGTACGTGTTTTAAAACAACGAAATTATAATAAAAAAATTTGTACAAAAATATATTTAATATCATTACAAAAACATAAAAACGCGTATATAAAAACTATATATACAAATAAAACTAAAAAAAACATGACTAATATAATCCACCTGTGTTTGTTCATTGCTTAATTCGATTAATTTTACTCATCCTTACGACAACCGGGCGGTAACGTTACATCAAAAACAATAGGAGGATTATTGGGTAAATAATTAATATCGCACGTTGATGCATTCACATAGATCACCCGGCCATCTGAGGTTATACCATAACCTTCGTGGACATGACCAAATACATGATATTTGGGTTTAACACGTTTCTGTATGGTTGTCAATAGTTCTACACAACCGGCACGTACACCCGAACAGCATAGATCACCATGCCCCACGGGTGGTGTATGCGTAACTAAAATATCAATATCTGATGGTATTTGATTCCATTTCTCTAGACATGGTAAACCACGCGGTACATTAAAAGCCCATTTACAAAATTCCGGTTGCCAGGGACTGCCATATATACGTATACCCCAAATTTCTATGAGTTCATCTTCGATATAGGTACAATTGGTTAAAACATCTCGAATGTTGGGAGTTTGAACGGCATCTACAATATTTTCTTTGGCATTGCCTAGCGTGGGCAGGTCATCAAGTATGGACATACCAGTGTGTTTAGTTCTAGGAAGAGAGATGGTTAAAGGAATAAAAGAACTTATAGTTTTCTATAGAAAAATTTATATTTTAGCATTTAAAAAATATATTCAATAGAAATAATAGAGACTAGACTAGCTAGAGACTTTACACTTTAGACTATACTATAGACTAGATTATAGACTGGACTATAGACTGGACTATAGACTAGACTATAGACTCGTCTATAGACTTTGCTATAGATTATAGGGTAGACCATAGTAGAAATATACTATGGGATAGACCATAGGCTAGACCATAGGCTAGACTATATACTAGACTATAGAAGAGACTAGACTATAGACTAAAATAGACTATAGCCTAGTCTATAGGCTAGACTATAGAATATACTATAAACTACACTTAAGACATTTCCATTTCATTTAAGTTATGTTGTTAACAAGAAATAGGTATTTCCCATGTTCCTACTTAAGGATTTTATCTTCTTATAATAAAGTAGGTATTATTTAGTATTTAAAACATACCTTTCATTACTATTTCGATTTTGAAATGGATGGGTAAATGTCGAATCAAAACTCAATTCATGATTTCCGGCAATAACAATTTTGTGTTTATGCGGCAGAGTACTAATCCAGTTATTAAATTCTATAACTTCCTCTAACTGGCCACATTTGGTAAAATCTCCGGCATGTATAAAAATATCACCATCCGGTATATCAAACTTAATGTAGGGGGTCAATGAGTGCGTATCACTCATGCACACAACGCGCGCCTTATTAAAAGCCACTCCTGTTTGAGGTGGTTTCATGGTAACTTTTATGACACGTTGAGTTTTAGAGATCTCCTTCCAAGCGGAGGTGGGATCACTAGTTAAAGGATGAATAGGTATTTCCATGGTGCTGATGCTAGTTAATAATTTCAGCTATAATAACCAAAAAAATAAGTTTTTACAGAATTATGTAAAAAACAAAAAAACAGCGACAAACCTTTGGCTAACGCAGCCCCTTTTTTGATTGTAAGTGCCCTTTGGTAGTGTTATTTTTAGGTAAATATAAGAAATTGTTTTTGTTTACGTTTCGAAATATTTTTGTTAATCAGCCATACTTTGTTTTGATAAGACAATATTGCACAGTTTCTTAAAAAATGTTTAATTTTATCAATTAAAAGCACTGTTTTTGCAAAAAATATGACGTCGTCTTGGAGTTATCGAAAAAATGCTATTGAATGGGGTAACCATATCGAATTTATTTGCAGGAATATAGCAATTGTAATGTTATCGAAAGGAAACTAAGTTCTTAAGTGTAATACAATTATTTTATTATTAGGGATCTTTATAGATAAGAAAATAATAAGATAATTGTTATAAACAATACAAATTTTTAATAATATTTAAGTTTTTTGTTAAAATAAACAAACGTAGTTTTTTTCAAATTTTGTCAACCATACATACATATGTTTGTTGATAACAAATCATATATCGATAACTTTGGCTTACACATCAAAACAAAGCAAAAAAGGGAATGAATTAAAGAGCGGGAGAGAGATAATGCAAAAAACGTGCTACCATTGTTGGGCAATTAAGTTGCAATAAAGGTATAGAAAGTGTTGTATTTTGTTTTTTAGTACTTTTTGACATTAACGCGATGTATTAAGTACATATTTACGTTTGTATGTATCTATCCATGTATTTGTCATTCCGCTTGTAATTTCTACAATATAAATTTCCAACCCTAAATATTATATGATCAAAATTCCGAAACAACCGATGAAAATATTTGGTTTTTCTCATTCTTTATAAGTTTTTGTTCTTGCCAGAAGTCTTTTCCTCCGTCCAGGGATTAACATGATTGAAAATTATTAGAATCGCTTCAAAATTTCATATCGTAAATGACTCATGTATTAATAATCAATATCGTAAATGACCCATGTATTAATAATGAATATCGGGATAAGATTTTTCTCGAATGTGGTTGGTATAAATACAATTCATTTTGTGAAATTATTTCCGGAACGGTCTACAATTGGTCATGTCTCTTATGCTCTCTCTGAAATTCTCTTAATCGATATTAACTCATTGCTTACTAATGATATCGGGATAAAATTCTACATGAATATGTTTTATATACCAACATATACATATATACAAATATATACAAATGTTTTGGGGTTGGTCAATAATTGACCATAGCTCCCATATAAAGTCCACTTCCGAAAATCACTTAATTGTAAATTACTCATTAATTAAAATTAAAATAATATGTGGATACAATTCAACACGAATATGTTTTGTATACATATATGCCTAACATTCTTTCATAATATTTTCGGATCGGTTTATTACATGTTTATAACGTGTATTTCGCATGTGTTTACTACACATATGTCAAAACAGAACTGACATTAGGAGCCACACAAAATTTATAGCATTTTCTGATAGGAGGATTACTTTTGCGCCACCTGTTATTAGTACATAGGATTAGGGTTCTATAAATCGACTTTCGAATAATCGAACAATCGACTTTTTGTCGAAAAAAGTCGAAAAGTCGAAGTCGACTATTTTGTTCCAAAAAAGTCGATAACTCGACTATCGTCTGTGAAAAAAGTCTAAAAGTCGACTTTGTTAATAAAAGTCGAAAAGTCGAAAAAAGCCGATAAGTCGAAAAAAGTCGAAAAGTCGAAGAAAGTCGAAAAGTCGGAAAAAGTCGAAAAAATTTGGAAAAAGTCGAAAACTCAAAAATAGTAGAAAAAAGTCAAAAATAGTCGAAAATTTTAAAAAAGTGGAAAATAAAGTCAAAAACTCTAAAATAGTCGAAAAAACTCGAAAAAAGTCAAAAAATAGTCGAAAAAAATCGAAAGAAGTCGAAAAGTCGGAAAAAGTCGACTATTTATAAAATACTTATAGTCGAAAAGTCTAAAAGTCGACTTTTAATTAAATGAAAAAAGTCGAAAAATCGACTTTTCATAAAATGCAAAAAGTCGAAAAGTCGACTTTTAACTAAATGAAAAAGTCGAAAAGTCGACTTTTCCTTTCAACTATAGAACACTACATAGAATAGAAAATATACTAGATAAATTAAATATTAATATTCCTTATATATATATATATTCCTTAAAAAAAATTTTGTCAATTACAATTTATTTAGCATTATTGCTTTCAAATTGTCGAAATTTTTTATTTACAACTCAAAAATTCTGCCCAACACTAATCAGCTGTTTAATTATCAACACTGCTCTCTATTTACATTTGATCTATTTCCTTTATTTTACTCATTCTTCATTTGTTGACGTTTTCGTATCAAAACAAAATAAAAGAAAAACAAATTCCAGCTGTTTTTTCCCAACCATATGGTTTTGACAGCAACAATTTCAATCAAAAGAAAACGTCAAAATTTTGCAATAAGAAAAAAAAACGAAATAAGAAGAAGTAAAGATGGCTACATTTTTGTGCAGTTTTTTTGTTTGAGTGAAAGAAATTGTGAAAAATAAATTAAAAGTGCAGATTTTCTACAATTAAATTAATGCTATTTAATATAAACAAATAATAGCCATTAAGTGCTATTGAATTTAACAAGAAAATAAGCAAACAAAAAGTAAAAAGTACATGTGTGAGCATTTATAAAAAGAAAAAATTAAATTCAATAAAAAAACATGGACAATTTTGATATGTCTGCCGCAGGCGACGATGGTCAGACAGAGGATAAATTGGGTAAGTTTTCCAAAAAGGCTTTGCAGTTTTATGAGACTCCATAATTGTACTAATATTTACAAACTATTAAAAAGTTTTTCAAGGGGGCGTTGTTCTTCTTCAATGTATTTTTCTTGATTGTCTCTGGCTGAACTAAACTAAAATCTAGTGTACAACCATTCATTCAGTCCAAATCATTGACCTCATTTTTCTTTGTTTCTTCTATTCTTTCGAAATATGTATGCGGCAGCTTTATTTAGTTTGCATTTTAATTTAATAAGAATTGAAAATCTTGTTTTCGTCAAAATTATTGGTTACAAACCAATGATTTTACCATTGTTGTGTATTTGTCTGTCTATCTGTATCATTCGCTATAGAAAAGAAAGGGCCTTCGGGTGATTCATTGCACTTTTGTGTTCAAATCATTTTCTTAGTAGCGGGTTTTGATTATTGTAAACAAATAGATTGCGGTGGGGAAGTTAGCTAACAAGTATATTTTAATAATTTAAAAACTTAATTAGTAGTATTTTATAACAGATTTGGCAATAGAAATTCATCTTTTAGTGGATCATTTTCGTTTGTTATTTGTTACTTCACTCCAGAATTATGAGGAACAGAGCGCAGTATTACTTTCGTAATACTTGCAAGAATTTAATATCTTGATCAACTTCTGATCAACTTCTGGATTAATGAAGTACAAAAGCAATTGAACTCGGTTGAATGAAAACATTCATCAGTCATCTTTGCACATCACCTTAATTAATTAGAGTTTTAAATCAAACTAATTTCCTAAAAGCTCATGCTGACAGTTTTTGGCTTAGAGTATACAATTGTAGTGATGTGTGAACCAATTAGTCGCCATCGCTTTGATCTAAATAGCGAGTGTTTTTCAAATCTAACAAATAAATGCATTCCGCATCATAAATAAACGTATCTGTGCAGATGACATATTTGAATTGTTAAAATGAAAAGACCGGGAAGATCTCTGGCAAGCAAAAAGGACCTAATGTCTTTCTAGCCAGACAGGAAAGATCTGAGTAAAAACTATTCTAATAGATACATTTTTACAGCATCCTGAAATTTTGCTTAGTGAGAAATCCTTACGGCCGGTGCATAGCTGTCCAAGATGTTCCAAAAACTTAAGCTTCAATGATTTACGTTTGAGACTAACAGAGATGGCTCAATTCTATCACAACTACTTATTGGCGAATTTCACCTGGAAATTTTATTCTAGTGTTATTTTTACTCATCTGAAGACGGCCGATTGTTTCCATTTTCAACTAAAAGTTTTTGGTCAGGAAAGATCTGAGTAAAAATTATTGTAAGAGATGAACTGTTACAGCACCCTGAAATATAGTGATAAATCCTTATAGTCGGAGCATAACTTTCCCAAGATGTTCCAAAAACTTAAGCTTCAATAATTTACGTTTGAGACTGACAGAGATGGCCGATTGTTTCCATTTTCAACTAAAAGTTTTTGGTCAGGAAAGATCTGAGTAAAAACTATTGTAACAGATGAACTGTTACAGCAACCTGAAATTTTGCTTAGTGAGAAATCCTTATGGTCGGAGCATAATTGTCCCAAGATGTTCCAAAAACTTAGGCTTCAATGATTTACATTTGAGACTAACAGAGATGGCTTAATTCTACCACAACTACTTATTGGCGAATTTCACCGAATTTTATTCTAGTGTTATTTTTAAAAAATTACAAATTATCATTTCTAAGGAGTCAATGTTCATTTGAAAACCATGATAATTATTACTAAGAAATAAAATGAGAAAATAACTTCCGAAAACCATGTTTAGCATTTCTTTGCTTACTTGGCCAATGTGCGAAATATTAAAAAAAAAATAGATACCTTGTACCGGGCAGATTCATTAAACGAGTTCAAGATTAATTCAGGGGTACCGCAAGGCTCCATTTTTTTCCCTACCCTATTTTTTATCTTCATAAATGATCTTCTATGTTAAACTTCTAATTGTATGCACTCTTTTGCCGATGTCAGCAATATCTGCCATTCTTATTCATTAAATTATAGGCCAAGCCCTCAAGACATTGAGGCTATGAAGCGCAATATGGATGAATCGTTTAATCACAACTTGATTAAAATCTCTGAATGGACTCGTGTTAACACCCGCAACACTAAATGTTCTTTTCTAGCATATAAATAGCATGGCAGATAATGTTGGTCGAACTGTATGTAAATATTAAGTTATCGGAAACTCTTGATGTTCTGGGCATGAAAATGCAGTACGATGTCCGCTGGATTAAACACATTTTTCATGTGTCGAAAGAAGCATTCAAGTGACTCGGTTTTTTGAAAAGGTGTAAGGCCATCTGATATTCTTACAATTTACATTATTTATATCCGACTGAAAAAGGAATACAACTCTCACGTATGGGTCGCAGCTTCGACGTCTATTTTGGAGCTACTCGACCGCGTAAAAGAGAGAGCAGAAGTACTTATCGGTGACATTACGGTATCCAACTCTATAGATTCAATGGACCACTGTTGCAACGTGGGGTGTATTTCACTGTTCTATCGATACTATAATGGAATGTGTTCCTCTGAAATTAGGGAACCCTTTCCCTAAATAAATCACCCTTTTTCTCAAAATTTCAAGATTTTTTATATATCTTTATTATTTCTTGTTTCCAGGAATCTTTTTTTGAACAACAATAAAAAGTCGAAAGGTTTACGGTTGTGTGGTTTAAAATTACGTACATAACTATTAACGATTCTATTACCTCTAATGGTTCCTGTCCAATAATAGCACTCTGGTTGCTTTTGTCTTAAACTTTAGCCATAGTTCCAGAAACCTTGCAATCTATCCTATTATACCAGCACCGGTTGGTTGAGTACGGAGATTAGTCTATTGTAATAAAATATAGGAGGTTTAATAGATTGAATAGGGGCTTTATGACATAATAAATAAAATACGTACTTATGTGTAAATTTTCATAAAATTCTCTTCAAAATTGCGACCTACATCACAAGGATACATAGACAGGCGAACGAATAGACAGACTCAGAACGTAATTCTGAGCCGATTTATATACTTTAATATGGGTAAAATCCGATTGGATAAATTTTGAACACTTAGATGTGTTTTTATTGTTATTCTGAGTATTTGACAGTGTCCATCAGTTATACAAAGTGAGTGTGAGACGCAAAACTTGATGACGCATGATTGGAATACATCAGATGTATTCCTGAATACTAAATTTCAGTTTTATTCCTGCAACGAAAGCGATTTTAAATTCAGAATGATTTTACATTTTAATAGTAATAATTTAAATCCCATCTTAAGATTGAACTCAAAAAAGTGTTGAAATCTTTAAAATGTTCGAATTGCTAATTTTTGATGTTTCTATTTAAACTATCTATTTTACATTTTCATTAACACTGATCTCGACTTCAATATCAATTTTGTAAATGTTGTTGTTAAGCACAAAAAATCACACCATTTAAATAAGTTTTTTAAACATTTAAAACCCAAACTGTTGGATGCAACTTGTAAGTTTTCAATTTGTATCTGATTTAAAACAAACATAAACAAAAAAACTTTTCTCCCATTCAGTCTGTTTAAAAATGCACCATCAAACCACAACAAAAAGAACAAAAAAAGAAGATATAAACAAAACAAAAATTTCATTCATAAAACGTTTTGGCTGCAAAATACTATAAAAACATTTGCAATAGAAGGAAGGCGAAAAACCCGAGAAAATTAAAAAAAAAGTTATCAAAACAAAACCTTGATAATGGCCCTGAATTGAAACAAAAACAAACTAGAGAAAACGTAAAGACAAAAATAAATAAAAACAAAAAACAAACACAAATGGCATCACCCCAAAAAAATAAATAAAAAAGTTTAGAAAAAAGTTACAAATAAATCGAATATACAAAAACAAACATATACTGCAAAAGCAAAAAAACCTGAGAGCAACTACTAAAACACTTTAGCAGTCAAAAGCCAACCAGTCATTCAGTCAGTCACTCTTTTCATTTGGTCTAGTCGCTGTTAGTTTTGCCCGTGTATTTAATAGAGAAAAAAGTTTTAAAACTAATTATTAAAAATTAAACCTTTAAATGGTTTCAAAAGTTTAAATTACAAAGAAATATACAAAAATAAAATAAACTTAAATTGTTTAAAAATAATTTATTGTATAATTAATAAAATTGCATAATTGTATTTATGTATTTAAATAAAACAATATTGTCAAAATATCGGCCGTTTAAATGACCAAATAAGAAAACAAAATCACAAACGCGCGCGCATTATTTAAAATAAAAATCGTTGTCGTTTAACAAAAGTGCATAATTAACGAAGTGTGTAAAATTAAAATTAAACAATTTATTACAAATAAATTTGCTAAAATTTTTATGTGTATGTGTGTTTTATAAGGGAATTTTTTATAATATTTTTACAAAAGTTGCTTCTAACTTAAATTGTGATGTAATATTTGCTTAAATATTTAACTTTTTTTGAATTTACGAGGGTTGATTTAAAAGTGCTGTGTAATAAGGTTACTAAATATGGTGACTTATAGGGGAGAAGGAATAAACATTTGTACATTGATCGATTTAAATCTTCTGTTTAGCAAAATCTTGCATATAGCTCCTTCCAGAGGACCTGTATTATCTGCCTTTTTACTTTATAATGGACGTTAAAATAGGGACCTCCAAATTTTTAAAGTTAAATGGCTCATATTCTATATTCAGTTTAAAAGGGTTGTAAACTATAAGTAAGTTATACATCCACTCGGAGACCCAAACAATCTATTGCAATTCTCTTGAATAAATAACGAAGAATATAGAAAGACGACAGAAGAATAAGGGAGAGAAAAATGTGAAAAGTGAAATTCCCCTCCAGCAAAAGAAGTAAAGTGATATGTAAGAGAAGTCACTATTCGCCATTATCTGACTAACCAATCTATTCCCTTATGAAACCTAGAATATCGCCTAAGTGACATCTAGCTACATTTGTACATCCCACAGTTCTTCGTGAAATCTTTTACCTTGCCATTTCAGTCTCAGACTGCATTCTAAGACAGCTGCCTAAAATGTGACCTACAGTTTCTAGCTCCTCTTCGTCTTCACATAACGTAAAAAATCGTGCATGTTACCGGTCCTATTACCTCGCCTAAGTAACATCCAGCTACATATGTATGTACATCGCCCTGTTCATCGTGGAATCTTTTACCTTGCCATTTCAGTCTCAGCCTCTGCACCCTAGGGCAGTGACCTAATATGTGGCTCTAGCTCCTCTTCGCCTGCACACAACGCTCAAAAATCCTCCATGTTGCCGACTATATTACCTTTTAAGGTTCCAATTGGTCAGTGAGCGTTTATAACCTATATTAAAGTCCTTATACTCTTCGTGTCCCATGCTAATAGCACTCTGATTGCCTTTGCGTTTAACTTTGTCCATAGTGCCTTAGAAACCCTGCAATATATCCTACTGTGCCAGAATCAGTTGCTTAAGTCCGGAGGTTAGTCTAAAGTAATAACAGATAGGAGGTTTCACAGATCTATCTGTACTATTAATGATCTTTTCCGAATCCTGTCTGGCCAAATAATATGCAACCTCATTACCCTGTATATCACAGTTTTCCGGTAACCAACACAACTTTAATGCATATAACTAACACTTTCAGGGCTCTTCTGCAGCCAGTTGTCATGCTAGAATGTAACCTTCCACTTTTCAAAGCTTTAAGAGTTGCTTGACTATCAAATCGTTACTTACGTGACTTTATACTATCAAATTACCCTGTATATCACAGTGTCCCGGTAACCAACACTACTTTAATGCGTATAACTAACACTTCCAGGGCTCTTCTGCAGCCAGTTGTCATGCTAGAATGTTTTCTTCCACTTTTTAAAGCATTAAGAGTTGCTTGACTATCAAATCGTTACTTACGTGACTTTATATCTACGGCTTTCCAGATTGTTAAGATCTAAGCCTGAAAGCACTACATTCGTCCGGAAGTCTATAATACAATCTTATATCGCAATATACCGGCTAAATCTCGGCCCTGTGCCGTTTTACATCATGAATCCATTAGTAAAGACTTCAAATGCATTCAATAGCTTCAAACGCATACCGAAAAATCTATGCTGCACGATTTGAAGGCTTGATCTTTTTATGTGGATATAATGTGAACTAATCATTGGAACCGTTCGTTAAACGTTTTCATAAGTGGGGTTTTGAAGTATCAGTTCTATGCGAAAGTCAATATAGCACATACTGCATCGGTCAAATTACATTGATTTATGTTGCGCGCAGCACACTAGTTATATTCCAAAATCGAACCGAAATATTCGTGTTTATTCAAAACAGTATACAAAATAAAGAAATAATTTTCAATTTACCCTCGTGTCAATAGGGTTTTTGTTGTTCTTATTTTTCTAATATAATTTGATTGTGATTTATATTTGAATTTTTAAGTGTTTTTTCTTCTCGTTATTCTCTGTTATTGACTCTCTTACTCTTATTCTTCTTACTCTTGTAAGTTCTTTCTCCATTTGACAGTTTTAGTTGTGCTGTTTGTTATTGTTTACTATTTATTTACTAAAATGTTGTTGTCATCTTTTATTTTGGTTTAAAAGTGTGTGTTTTGTTGTTATTGTTTTCTTGTTGTCGTTGTGTTTAGTTGTTGACATCTTTACTATTGCTTTTGTTTTTATTTTTTTCATAGTTTAAAATTTGTTATTGTTTTTTTTTTTATCAAGGTATATTTGTTTTTATCTTAAATTATTGTTACTCAAACACTTGTTTTATCTAACCATACATAATACATTCATACGTCTGTGCGACCGTCTGTCTGTCATACACTTGAACTTGTTTGCCAAAAAAAGTAAATAAATATACAATTATAATGATTTATTTATGAATATTTTAATTTCGAGAATAGGAAAAAACACAAACACGTTAAAAAATTATTAACAGAACTTGATCTAAATTTAACACTTAGTTGAGAATTATTGAATACAGTGTGTTTCCATTAAGAAATGTTATTTTATTTAATGAAATATAGGAACATGATTGTGAAAAGTAAGGAATGCTGCCAGATCCAGTTACTATTATAGTTACTATATCTTACATTTCCTAACTCTAGCTTCTTCTCTCTGAAATTCTTTTGTAATTATCCCCACAAAATAGTTTTAACCTTGAATATTTGTATATTTTTCTCAAAATTATTAATTCATATCACTGAGGTATACTTAATTTGCCAATCCTTAACAATCATACGTCACCATGTCTGTTTTCCCCTAAACAAATATTCAAATATTAATCATACGTCTTGTTAGCAGTGCACTCACTGTGTTTATGATTATTTTAACAGATGTTTAGTTTTCCAAAATGAAATCCCAAACAAAGAAATCTATTCAGAAAAAAAAAACGCACAAAAAAGCTATTAATACCATTAATGTTTTTAATAGGCCAACAATTTATTTTTACTACTTTTAGTAATAAAACAATATAAACAACAATAAACAAATGTTAAAACAAAAACCAAAAAGTGAAACAAAGAAATAAAAAATGCCAAAAACAATATAAAAAAACAACCATAATTTAGTAAAATTTCTATGACTGTTTGTGTCATAAACACGCAGCATATTTTTTGAATTACATAGTTTGTCTGTTTCTAAGTTTCTAAGTCTTATAACTTTTTCTTAATTTTTGTTGTAGATGTTGCACGTATTTGTTTATTGTTGTTGTTTGATTTTCCATTGACTGAATACTGCTACTGCTGATGATGACGATGATGACTATTAACGTTGTAACATGTCTTAGTTTTTCTATCAACTTTTTTTGTTTTTACTGTATTTCTCTCTCTCCATTCATTATTAACACACTGCAGTTTGGGGTGTCCAAAAATAGTCTTTTGTTTAAAGAGCAATGTATGTAGTAGAAATTTTGAAGTAGTAGATAGATTAGACTAGACTATAGGCTAGACTAGACTATAGGCTAGACTAGACTATAGACTAGACTATAGACTAGACTATAGACTAGACTATAGACTAGACTATAGACTAGACTATAGACTAGACTATAGACTAGACTATAGACTAGACTATAGACTAGACTATAGACTAGACTAGACTAGACTATAGACTAGACTATAGACTAGACTATAGACTAGACTATAGACTAGACTATAGACTAGACTATAGACTAGACTATAGACTAGACTATAGACTAGACTATAGACTAGACTATAGACTAGACTATAGACTAGACTATAGACTAGACTATAGACTAGACTATAGACTAGACTATAGACTAGACTATAGACTAGACTATAGACTAGACTATAGACTAGACTATAGACTAGACTAATAGACTAGACTATAGACTAGACTATAGACTAGACTATAGACTAGACTGTAGACTAGACTATAGACTAGACTATAGACTAGACTAGACTAGACTAGACTATAGACTAGACTATAGACTAGACTATAGACTAGACTATAGACTAGACTATAGACTAGACTATAGACTAGACTATAGACTAGACTATAGACTAGACTATAGACTAGACTATAGACTAGACTATAGACTAGACTATAGACTAGACTATAGACTAGACTATAGACTAGACTATAGACTAGACTATAGACTAGACTATAGACTAGACTATAGACTAGACTATAGACTAGACTATAGACTAGACTATAGACTAGACTATAGACTAGACTATAGACTAGACTAGACTATAGACTAGACTATAGACTAGACTATAGACTAGACTGTAGACTAGACTATAGACTAGACTGTAGACTAGACTATAGACTAGACTATAGACTAGACTATAGACTAGAGATTTAATGATTTAAGTCCGTCGTTTAATAAAAGTAAGTGGTGATTAAACCTCCAAAAGCTTATCTGGAATGTATGAAAAACCAATTCGATTGCGATTAACTTGAAAATAAACAAATTCGAAACATCTAAGGAAAGTACTGGGATACATGGACTATTTGTTAAACTACTGGGCTTTTTCATTGTTCTTTCTTTAGTTTTTTAAAACACATTTCTATGTTACGAGCTGTAAACTAAAATAATTTCTTAAATGTAAATATAAACGTGTAGTAGTTAAGTATGTTTGACATTAATAATGTACAAGGGTTGTTTCATAAATTATTAAACTGACCCTAAACTGTATGAATTTTTTGGTTTTCTTTTTTTATTTAGTTGTTGTGGTATGTCTTGTAATACAAATTTTTGAAAAATAATATCTATAAATAGTTGACTAAAAGAAATTATAAACTTTGAATGAATAAATTATGGAATATCTAAAAGGGATAATATATCAATTTAATGTCCACCCTGGCTGCACTCAGTGTAACAAAATCAAGAGCAACATTTTAGTAATGTGCTGGGTTATGATGATGTTGAGATCATGTACGTATCGTAGTTATGCTGAAACTATTCAATGTATACATCATTCAAATTCTTGAAGATCAATGCCCAATGTTTACCGAAAAATTATTACAGATAGGTGACAACGCTAAAATACACAAACACGAGTTCGCAATGATCTTCAAGAATTTGAATTGGAATCAATTGATCAATTTAACCTGGTCACCAGAGACTGTCAACATCGAAAGGTCCTCAGATGAAAGTATTCAAAAATCATATTGCTAGACTTTTATCTCCAGCCATCATAACACTGTCTTTGTCCGAGGGTGTTATGTTCAAGATCTTTTTTCGCAAAAGCAAAAAACTCGTGCATGAATTTTTACAAAATCTCTTAAAAATTTGGGTATTTCAATATTTGTAATAAAACCTACGCATAAGACGAAAATAAACAAAATGCGTTGACATGCAAAATAGTATTTAGTTTAACTTATTTTGGAAGTTTATTAACCCCCCAAACGCTCTCTATGGGAGGTGTGGGGGTGAGAAGGTATGAGGTACCTACAAATGCCTAAGTATAGATTATTTATTTAGAATTTAATATTCAAATATATTGATTTTTCTTGTGAAAATGAATCTACGAAATGGTTTTTAAATGTCAATTTTATTTGATTTGGGTTTGTGTATTTTTATATTATTGATAAAACCTAACTACTATTTAAATGTGAGTAGAAGAAAATTGACTATAAAAACTATATAGTTGTATGACGGATATACTTGACAGTTGGACACATAAAACATAACATTTCCATATTGTCAAAATAGATGGTTTTATTAATAATAAATATATACATATGTATGTACATATTTTCCGCACATTCCAGCCATTTTTCTGGAGCATACCAAGCTTTTTTGCTTATTCACTTTTACTTGTATGTAGTTTATTTTTTTCGACTCTATTGAAATTTCTATATTTAAATGTAAAATAGAATAAAAAAATATTAAGTTTTTGTGGTTTTCCGGCCACTCAACTCAAGTGTTTTCTTTATATGAAATATTTTTTTCATTTAGTGTTTATGGAAAGCTTTAGAATGCTATGAAATTCTTAGTTTTTTTAGATTTACAATCGCCATAAATTGGGTGACATTTACATTTCTGTTTTTAATTAGTACGTTGACAGACATTAAGTAGTTTTCCACACTAATTATTGTGACATTGCACAGCGTGTAAAATGACTAATTTTGTTTATTACAATGTTAAGAATATGATAAACATATTTTTAAGGATTCTATGATGACATCTTTAAGGAGACGTCAGTGTGTCTCCAAAAGTTAGTCTAATTTTTATTTTTTATTTTTTTCATTAGGTGTATTTCTTCGGATTTGATGTACTATACATCCTCCTATCAACCTAACCTAGTCGATTTCTAACCCCCATTATCTCAATGTCTGGTTATATTTTATTGTAAGGTTAAATTGACAGTTTTCATACAAAAATTATTTTAACCGGCAGAATATCTACCAATTAAACGATAACCAGAGTTGGTGTTAACGGGGGTAAGAGAAACAAACTATTACATTTAATTGAAGTTAAAAGTTTAAAGGAACTGTTCACAATAGAGAATCCAAATTCCCCATTATTATTCCTTTTATAATGGAGAAGTTTCAGATTATTGCAAGTACAAAGTGGGAGATGGGGCCTACTTTTATTGTAGCGTTTTTAACCGGACATTAGACAGTTGATAACACGTCAAAAGCTTCCAAACATTTCTGTAGAAGTTGCTAAGATGAAGAAGGAGACGAAACAAGAAAACATCTTCTTTGTCATTGTTCTTTTGATGATCTATGACGGAAAGAGAACACTTAAGTACAATTCTTTCTAATTAGTGAACTTCACTAGCCTTAATGTTATTTAAATCCCAGGTGATGTGGTTTTTTTAATGCTTCATGTTGCACAGACCTAAAGATTATAATTCACGTCTGAAAAGAGTTAACATCTGGAACTAGTTGCACTGGTTACCTGTTACCTGTATCACAGTGTACTGTTCTGGTTATTAATGTAATATCTTTAGGAATCACTTAGTGACTGTGGTTGAAACTCAAATGAAGACCTGATTTGTTGAACAACAGATGCTACCTTATTTGTAGGGATTTTCGGCTTAGATTGATAAATGTGCTGATAAAGGTGGTGTTTAGGTTGGTGATTGGCCCTCAACAAGAGTTCAACCATCAGCGGCATAAAAGAGGCAACAGCGGGGTTAACTTCGATTACTGCATGTTGGGCCACTACTAATAGTCAGTGTTTGTTCGGTGGCACCTGAAGTTGGTATAGAAATTAGATGATTGTTCTCTTTAGGAAAGCGATATACATATATGATCTGAGAGTCCCCATTTGGGGCAACAGTAACCATTTGCCTATGCGACAGTGTCCTGTTGTGCTTTTTGGCGAGGCAAAGAACACACAAATGGCAATTTTCGTACACGGCATTGCTGGATCATGTACAAACACATTTCTTGATTACTTTAGCTATCTATTCTTTGAGCATCGCTGATCCTTTGCGTAACTTCCGAGATGCAGAAACATAACATCCGTTTACAACCATGCTGGTGGCCACTGTTGATTCGGCAACATGACTTAGAAATGTAATCTTTAGACCATAATACCAATACATCAAATCAGCCAAAGACATGTTCTTATTCACCGAGCACACACTATGGTACGCCTGGTTTAAACAGAGTAAACCCTAAACATACACCGACAAGGAAGAGAAATTCCATCATGACATGTAAAAAAGATACCGTATATCCAGAATTGTTCAACTCAGCAGACTTCTAATTTCTTCGACACATTCATAGAGAAAACTTCCGAAATATTCATTGTAGGTATACGGGTGGAGTAGACCCGTATTCCCCTTATCCATTCCGTATCCTATTAATTTAACATTAACTCAATCCCAATGCTTAGCCCCAAAGTCACTACTCTGAGAGGTATCTGTTGCCTCTTTCTGTAACATCGTCAGTTTATAAACCAACATTCTCTTCTCGCGTTTTGGGTCCAACCATAACCACCACGTGCACCCTGAAGCGATCTCTCCAATAACTGGGACAAGACAATGTACGAAATTCTTTCTTGCGGTAACATGCCCCTGAGGGGGGGAGGTTCTACAAGTGACAACTGTGGTTAGTCTGTGTTCGGAATCTTTCAGTGGAAATTCTTCTTCTTCATCTATAGGCTTAATTAAATTATGCTCTTTCGATAGCGAGTTCCTTTCTTTTAAAAAGTTTTAAGGAAACCGAAAGGATAAGATTGCCAAGGTAATGTCAAAAGAGAAAGCACGTTTAGTTTCATCTCTGTTGCCTTTTCTTTTCGATTAAACAGCTGTCGCTATTTTATAAAAAGTGGATTTGCGAAATATTTGTAAATCTTAATCTATGTTATTATTGATTATATTCCTTCAAAACTCTGCCATGATGTTAATCATAATTGTTAACTATATAAACAAATTGCTGTGTATTATGAGTGTAAAAAATAATTTGTTATTGTATTTTTTTTTTGTACTACTAGAACGTTTTTTGTTGTTTTTGTAGTTCATATGTGTCTATGAGTGTGCGTTAATCGTTCTTTTTTTTTGTTATAGTTGTTTTTGATGAAAAAATGTTTGTTTCATTATTTTATCTTTATACCAACACTCGCTCTCTCACACAATTTCGTCTCTTTTTTTCTAAATGAATATGATTTTATTATTTTGTCAAAAACGCTTACATTTGTTGGATTTTTGTGTTTTGTTTTTGAGAGCTTTTTTTGGGTTTTAATTTTCGTCAGCGTACCGCGTACTTTTGTTTTTAGTTCTCTGTTTTCTATTGTCAGCGGTGTTGCCAGATAAGTGGATTTAATTTCGTTTGGAATGAGGCAATTAATGTGTTAATTAACAATTTAGATTTTAGCCTTGTTATTATATCTTTTAAATCTCTTACGTTTCTTTGAATTTAGGCGGGAATTCCAGAGAAACATTTAACATGATTATACTGAAAACGTTTTTAGCTGAGGAATGACAGGCAATCATTAGAGTATAGCCAGATGCATTCCTCGATGTCTGCCACTGGCTATCGCTCATTTGCCTCAGTCTTCAATTGTGAATAGGCTTTTCCTCCTATGTTTCATTACGCTCCGCAACCTTCAATCATTTAGATATATGGTTTTGGCTGACCATGTACAGGCATTTTGCTCTTATCTGCGGAATGACAGGTAATCATTAGAGTAAACCATTATGCATTCCTCGACAAAACAAGAATTAATCGTCAAAGTTTACAGAGTCCATACGATGTTTAGTCACTAGTACGACATGCCACTGACTATCGCTCATTTGCCTCAGTTTTCTATTGAGAACAGGCTTTTGCTTCACGCATACTTCTGAACATTGTCTAGAAGCGTGTCGCCGTCCAATCATGTCGTGAACTCTGTTCATTCTAAATTTTTCTTGTGGCACCTGTTGATTCGGTAAAGGCACCTGGTGAAATATGCCACAACGTCTTGGGTTTTAACCGCAGTCACCACCTGATAATTGGAGAGTCGTCTTCAATAAGCGGAAATGATTAAGTCTGCGGATGACTGAGTAGCTCTAAAGCATTGATAACACGTCTTTACCTTGGTGCGAAAAATACAGCAAAGTGACATGCCCAGAAAGGGTGCATATGGGACCTCAACTGGGAACAGGCTTTTGTTCTACCGTATTATAATGCACCGCAGACGTTGAACACCGTCTAGAAGCGTGTCGCCATTCAATTATGTAATGAACTCTGTTCGTCCCAATGTTTTTCACGACCGAAGTCGCACATTCATCAAAGAAGTGGCATTTATTGATTTGGCCTCTGTCGCTGTCACCTGATCGTCGAAGAATCCTTTCCAATGGTTCTCGTGGTACCACATGAGTAACTCTAAAGCTCCTAACACCTCTTAATCCCCGTTTTGCAATAACACGAAGGTGTTTAAGGTTCATGTACGTAAAATGCCTCCACAGGGTGAGGTGGCTGTGGGGATCAATGGAGCCTCGTTGGGTATCAGTGACTGAATATTTGACCACGGATTTGACAGTTGCATCTACCGGAAATACTGACCATTTCTCGTGGAGACAACGCCTTTGTATGGTCTTTTTAACCATAGATTGACAACAGCGCTGAAAGGTAATAGGTGTTCATACATTGCATGTTATGGTATCATTGCCCTGGAATTTTTTTTCGCTCAAAATGGGCCTGTCACAAAAATTTCCATCTGGCCACACTAGACTCTCTGTATCGTACGCTCAGCAATATTTATATATTTTTTGCTTGTACATTGAAATTTGATTTGAAATATACAATTTTTTTTTTGTTTCACTTAATTTTTTTTAGCGGCAACAGTTTGTGATTAGCGTTTGTTCAAATCGTATAGAAAAAAATTTGCATGTCATAGAAAATACCATAAAAAATAAAAAAAAAAAATATTTTCAATAATATAAAAAATACAACATTTAAATTATTAAAAAAAGATTAATAAAAATATAGAAATAATTTTGAAAATAAATATAAATACAAAAAGTTATAAATAAAAAAATAAAACAATTAAATAACAATAAAAAAAGAAAAAAAGCCAAATTTATTTTAATAGTACAAATTAAAAACAAATTAAATATTCAAAAATTATTGATTTTAAATACCAAACTAGTGAGTGGCACAATTAAAAAATATTCAAATTTTTAAAAATAAATCAAATACCTATATATTCAGTGAACAATAAAATGTATTTAAAAGAAATTAAATGAATTAAAATCAATGTTTATTATTGTATTTTTTATACACACAGCCACAAAAAACATCTTGTGTGTATTTTCTATTCATAGTATTTAAATTTTTTCCGATGTTGTCACTGTTTTTGTTTTTATTTTTCTTTTTTTTTTTTGTTAAAGGGGTCTTAAAAGTGGGGGCAGGTCTTCAAAACAATATTTAGTTTATAATTGTGAAAAAAGTATGCAAATGGAATTAAAAAAACATAATAAATATACAAATCATCTTAAAAACAATACTACAATTTGTTAAATGTGTGATTTTTTTTTTCGTTTACAATGTGTGTGAATTTCTAATTAACATAATAATATTTTTCTGTTTATTTATTTAACCCCATTTAAGAAGAAGAAAGAAACTTAAAAAAATTAAATAATTTCTTTAAATAAAGCAAAAATTAAACATAAAAATAAATAAAAATTGGTGAAACTATTTACAAATGTATCCTTTTAAAATTTTCTTTAATATAAAAGGAAATAAAGTGTAATTGGTGTTAATTAAAGCCAGCAGGTACTATTAATCCTCGACTACCCCTAGAGTTTGACTGTGACAATTGCTAAGTTACCGTTATCGATATACAAATAAATTATCGATTATGAACCGACTATACATAAGCATAAACTTTAGTTAAAATAAAATATTAAAAACTTAATAATAATAAAAAAATAAAAATTTGAGCCAGATCGGGTAATGTTAGCCTTTGCTTTAGGTTAGGTTGTTAAGGCAAGAGAGTCGACTTCCTTGGGTTCATGTACTGCTGCCGTTGTGATACCCTGAAGCGGTTCTCTCCTCGACCCAACCATGGGACATTAAATGTCCATGTTTAACACGGAGTCAAACGAACCTGAGGCACGAACAATTGTTTCTATATTATTTACATTAATTCTGGATAGATCCACTGCAACGTCAGACTAAACAAAGTCATGACAACTTCTACAGAAGTCGTTGTATGGAATATTTAGTCTTCTAGCATGCGCATTGTGCTGCCAGTATATCTACTAACAGTTGTGGTCTAACTCTAGAAAACCCTAAAAAACTGTGAGAGTTTCTACCATCATAGAGAGACCAAGTCGGTCTAGAAGTTGAGCAAGTGGTCAGGGATGTTCAGCTTTCGTTAGTGCGTTCGCAATTCTATTCCCTGGGACATCCGAATGTCCTGGTATCCAGCAAATATTCAATAATCTCCATCTCACCATGATAACTTCTACAGAAGTCGTTGTATGAAAGATTTAGTCATCAAGCGCACATAACTCTAGAAAATTCTAATAAACTATGAGATCATCGATAGGCCAAGTCTGTCTAGAAGTTGAACAAGTGATTGGGAATGCCCATCTGATTTGAGCAGTACCGACAAGTTTCTGTTGCATTAGAGATTTACAGCAGGAAAGTGGAACGTAAACACCTGTGCCAGCTTCATTCATTTGTCAGCAAGATTATTATTTCCAAGACCCACCCATGGGATATTACATGTCCATGTTTAACACAGAGTCAAACCAACCTGAGGCACGAACAAATGTTTCTATATTATTTACATTAATTCTGCATAGATCCACTGCAACGTTAGACTAAATAAAGTATCAGTCCTGATAGTTGAAAGGGCGGGGCAATGACAAAGGAAATGTTCAATAGTCTCCTCTAGTCCTCGTCATGACAACTTCTACAGAAGTCGTTGTATGGAAAATTCAGTCTTCTAGCATGCGCATTGTGCTGTCAGTATATTTACTAACAGTTGTGGTCTAACTCTAGAAAACCCTAAAAAACTGTGCGAGTTCCTACCATCATAGAGAGACCAAGTCGGTCTAGAAGTTGAGCAAGTGGTCAGGGATGTTCAGCTTTTGTTAGTGCGTTCGCAATTCTTTTCCCTGGGACATCCGAATGTGCCGGTACCCATCAAATGTTCAATAATCTCCATCTCATCATGATAACTTCTACAGAAGTCGTTGTATGAAAGATTCAGTCATCTAGCGCAACTATTTTACAGTGCTCTATCAGTTAGACTACTAACCGTCATAGCCAAACTCTAGAAAATTCTAATAAACTATGAGATCATCGAGAGGCCAAGTCTGTCTAGAAGTTGAACAAGTGATCGGGAATGCCCATCTGATTTGAGCAGTACCGAGAAGTTTCTGTTGAATTAGAAATTTACAGCAGGAAAGTGGAACGTCAACAATTGTGTCAGCTTCATTCATTTGTCAGCAACATTATTATTTCCAAGGCCCACCCATGGGACATTACTTGTCCATGTTCAACCTGAGGCACGAACAAATGTTTCTATATTATTTACATTAACTCTGGATAGATCCATAGATCTGCAACGTCCGACTAAACAAAGTATCAGTTCTGATAGTAGAATGGACGGGATACTGACAAAGGAAATGTTCAATAGTGTTCTCTAGTCCACGTAATGACAACTTCTACAGAAGTCGTTGTATGCAAAATTCAGTCTTCTAGCATGCGCAGTGCATACTGACATGCCTACTAACAGTTGTAATCTAACTCTTGAAAACCCTAACAAACTGTGAGAGTTCCTACCATCATAGAGAGGCCAAGTCTGTCTAGAAGTTGATCAAATGGTCAGGGATGTCCAGCTTTCGTTCGCAATACTATTCCTTGTAACATCCGAATGTCCTGGTACATAGGAAATGTTCAAAATCTCTTTCTCATCATGATAACTTCTACAGAAGTCGTTGTATGAAAGATTCAGTCTTCTAGCGCAACTATTTTACAGTGTTCTATCAGTAAGACTACTAACAGTCATAGCCTAACTCTTGAAAATTCTAATAAACTATGAGATCATCGAGAGGCCAAGTCTGTCGAAAAGTTGAGCAAGTGATCGGGGATATCCATCTGATTTGTTCAGTCACGAGAAGTTTCTGTTGCATTAGAGATTTACACCAGGAAAGTGAAGGTGAGCCAGGCTTTCGCTAGTGCGTCCGCAATATTATCCCCTACAACACTCGAATGTCCCGGTACCCAGAGTAGTTCCAGGTTCGTATGGTTCGCCATCTCGTCAAGAGACGATCGACAATCAGGAGCCAGACTGGATGTCTTATAGACTCCAGTCAGAGATTCGAATATTCCAGTTGAATATCCTATAGTACCTCCTCTAGTTTGTCACTTTTTTTATGGATGCAAATTCAGAACGAATCAATTGTATTTGGTACAGGACCCCTATGATCGGATGAATCTCACCTTCCTGGCCGATATGTCAAATTTCGGAAATACATAATAGTTTTCCAATGACTCGAATTCAGTACGTGTGGTACTCTATGTCCTTGACTTTGTATCCAGCAGCTTTCAAAAGCTTTTAAAATTATATTTGAGTGGTTACCAATGATTTTGTAGTCCCTATACATCTGGCACCCCGAAATACAGTTTCAAAAGCCATAAATATACTGATTATGCATCTAATTATAACATTTGTCACCTATTCCTTGGTATACCATATTTTCAATGTCCAGAAACCCAATATGATCTACATAATAGTACTGCATTTGTTCATAAAATTTCTAATCACACAAAATGTCTTAGTGCAACTGCTAGTACAGTTATAAACAAAAAAAAGTCAAACAATTAAAAAAAGCCCCAATTAACGGGTCACGTTTTTATTACCAATGCAATTTTTTAATCGCATTTCTAATTATTTATTTCGTGTTTTATTACACTTACGTCAAAAACTTTATCAGCATTTTCATTTTTATACCAAAAAAAAAAAACTAAACAATGAAATCAACAAAAAAAGAACTAAATCGAAAAACGTACTTTTCTATAGTTAACTGTTTTTGTGGTTTGTCACAAAATCCAAGAACAAAGCAGTAGTCGTCTACCTTAATTGAAATGATAACAATTGTGTTTTTTAGATGTGATTTATTTGTTCTCCTTAGTTAGTACCAGCCGCTATTAAGAGCTGGCGATTTAAGTTGATAAAACAAGTGCTGTTTGAATGTTAAACATATTTTAAAAGTATGAGTAGTAATTTATCAAAATCAGAGATATTGACTACAAATGGATTTGGTGTTAATAATAGATTTATAAAATTGATATTAAATAATAATGAATGCGATAGAAAATATTCCATTAATTTGTATTTAATAGCAATAGTTCAATGTACTTTTAAAATGTTCCTTAAACCTTGTAAATGTACAACTTTTTCCGTACCACTCTGTTTGAAGTCTATAGATGCCTAAACAGCTGTACCGATTTTGAAATTTTCACAGAAACTTTCTGTATGTTTGGAATAAATTATAAACTACTCTTTATTTCGAAATTTCAAGTAGGCTAATGGGCGTGGCAACCACATACAACATAAGTATTAAAAGTAGCATATCTCTAAAACTGAAACAGCTAAAGTTCTCAAATTGTATATGGACAATTTTGACATCCTTATGAATATTTGGGGATAAAATGGAAGAACTGGCTATAGTGGGAAAGGTACCTGTGAGAAAATATAACAGTTTTACTTTACTGTATTTGTGAATATTTAAGACAAAATGGGCGGACCTAAAAATGGTCGTGGCACCTTCCTTATATATCTGGGAAACCATCAATGCTAGAATTTTCAAATTTTGAACGAGCAACATTAAAATTCACATCAACAATTTGGATGAAAATTTTCATATTTAGGGGGCGTGGCACCTCCCATATGAATTTAATAAAATTCGTATAACTGGGAAACCATTTGATATAGAATACTCTAATTTTGCATTCACATCCATGTAAACTTTTGGGTAATAAACTGACAGATTTGCAATAGGTTGTCACGAAATCTCCCATATTATTGAAATGATAAAAATACGTATATCTGGGAAACCATTAGAGATAGAATCACGCATGGTTAAAATTGAGATCTATATGAAACATTTGGAAAAAATGGTTGAATTTGCAATAGGGGGCGTTTGTTTAGAAAAACAAGAAATAGCCTTTTCTATCACATTGCGGGGTCACAGAACTCTTTTCGGGAAGTATCATTAAAACATACTATATAGAACGATTCCTGAGAAAGCTATTTATAAATCTGTAAAGGAAAGCTTTTAGGTCTGTCGTAGTCTCGAACCTGGCGGGTATTAATAATGAATTGGTATCGATTTACTTGGGAAGAATTCATTTAAAACGTTCTTAGTCATATTCTTGTATACATAATTATACTGGGAAGCAGTTCCAAAACTCTGCTCGTATAGAGCTTTTTCACGCTTTATAACTCTTAGACACAAAGACCTTCATTTCCGTAAAATTTAAAGGTATTGCAGCTGTTTGTTAAACGTTATTAGAATCTGGGAAGTGAAATTAGTCGGAAAGGGAATATCAAGAACATATATTTCTTACTTATTAGGTTATAAATTGACAAGAGAACAGTATATTAATCTTCAGTAATTCTACGACTAACATGCTGAAATCAAGAAGTGTTGAGACCACTTTTAATCTGAAATTTGTATAAGGATTGTATTTGTAACTGATCAAAGTCCCTATAGGGCATTTCCCTTCCTAATAAATGTCGTTATTATGATAAACTTCAATATAATGTTTCGATCGCAATGTTTATTCTGTGAGTATTTGCCCATTTGTGGACCTAGGTCTCGTATGATATAATCAGGCTTTCGCGTTTCAGGTGACGTTATATTCTAATGCTTTCTTGCTCTCATTTTAGAATTTTAATAAAAAAATTTGAGGATATAGATATTCATATCGGAGAATTAAAAACAATTAAAAATTAAATATAAAGTATTTTATTTTCATTTCAACTTCTAATTTTGTATGCCTAGGTTTTTTCTCACAGTGCATTTCAAAAATATTTAATTTAAAGTTTAAGCCCCATTTATTGTTTGATTAGCAGCACTATATATTTATAAAAAAAATATAAAAAATTCATACATTTTCAAAGTTCCCCCCTCAACAAAATTGAATAGCACGTGATATAATTTATTCTAATATTAATAATATTATTGTTTGTATCTTATCAGTTTGAATAGACAGACAATACACATGATGACTTGAAACAAAACATGCGAAATTAAAACTAAACTAAATAAATAATTAAAAAAGTATTAATTTCATTAAATTGTTATTTAAAGTATTTTTTTTTAAGATTTTTCAACAATAAATAAAGGCCATTAACAGCATTAATTGTGATATAAATATAGTATTTTAAAATAATTTATATACAAATATTAAATAAACAATAAATAAAAACAATAATTAAGTGATAGTTACTCATATATTAGTGAATAACAGTAATAATATTAATAAAATAAATAAATATTAATAATAATAACACCACAGCAACAAAATAATTATTTATTACAAAAGTAAATAGAATAAATAAAAAATAAGTATAAACAATAAATACAACAAATACTACAACTAAAAATTAATTGTCAGACGTGTGAATATTTAAAAAATTTATGCAACTTTTTAATGTTATGGAATTTTCAATGGACACAAAAGAAAATAAAAGGTTCGTTTTAAACATCACTCACTGTCGTTAATTGTCACTGTCACGATCTTCATCTCGTTGTATTTTTCATAAAAAATTGCTGTAAATTTTTATCATTAGCTTTTTAATTTATTAAAACATATCACAATTTTACTGTTATTCTATTACATACCAGGCATGGAAAGTTCGAATTTTAAATATTAACTTTTATCAAAAAAGAGTACTGTTTGGCATTTACTGCGACTATTGAGTAGTTTACTGACTAATCTATAGAGTAGACTAGTCTATGACTAAACTGTTAACAACTTTATTGATTACTCTAATAACTAGTCCATGGACTAGACCCTACATTGGCAGAGAGTAAAAATAAGTTCTCTTACTGGTTTTTATCGTTTTTTATACATGTGTAAGCATACATGCGTGTGAAATTAAGAGTGCAAGAAAGCTTTTAACAAAGCTTTTTGCCGATCAGAGGACTAGACTATTGATTACCCCAGGGAATAGTCTATTGAATAAAATCTGGTCTATTAATTAGCCCAAACTCTAGAACATGGACGTTTCTATTGATTCGCCTATGGACTAGTTTATGCACAAGTCCTTTCAGCACCTTATTGACGTGTCAATTAAGAACCCTATGGACTAGTCGACTGACAATTCTATGAACTAGCCAATTAACAAATAGTCTATTGACTATTTAACTGACTATTCTACTGAGCAGTCTGTGATTTTGTTTGGGGTATTACACAGAGGGAAAAAGAAATATACACGCCTGGTACCAAATTGACACCAGACTGTTTATAATTTTTCAATACCATCCATTGTCAAAGTATATACATACCTACGACAACACTATTGACTCACTATTGACAAACAATTTGTTGCCAATAGTGAGCTTACTACGTTTGTTAACATTTAGACAACGGATGTGTATAACATTTAGATTTCGACAACGAATTATTGCAATGTTTACAACGTTGCGTTGTCAACATTACACTAGTCTATAAACTAATCTTCTCTCTAGTTTACGGAATGGTCTACGTTCTAATCTGTGGATTATTCTATTAAATAGTTTGTGGGCCAGTAATCAGTAGACTAATGTATGGATTACTAGTACAAATTTTTAATATAAAATAATAGATATTTCTCAATGAATTTTCCATGCCTGTTACATACTAACTTGAATGAATTTGTTAATGTTTTCTTGTGTGTTTTGTTTACATTTTCTTAATTATATTGTTTATAAATTTGTTAAATATTTAAAAAAAAATTATTGAAGAGTAAATTCCAACTTTTTTCCCTTTCTAGTCAATTCAGGAAAGTCTATTCTGAAGTGAAGCACATTCCAGAAAGAGCGTTCTGTATTGATCTAAATAAATAGTAGTTGGACGGGCCGAATTCTGTTCCATAAGTTGGATGAAGCATAACTTCCCAACAACTTCTTTCTAAATAGTTTTTAGCAGGTATTTCCATAAGTTTTCTATATAAAAAGTAGGCGTGGACTTAACTGAGAAAAACTTGATTCAAACTTGACTAGTTGCATTAACATACGAAGAGGGCCTGGATATTATATAACCGTCCCCATTAATATGGAGTCTATATTTCTAAAATTAGAGTTTTGTCGTACCAGAATGTCCTAATAACTCTCCCAGCTTTGCTCTAATTGTTAACATTTGGATTAAACTGAAATTCAAAAGTTATTTTAGATAAAATCAGTACTTAATGCTCATTTAAAATTCTCCATACATAAAAGTAAATAAACAAATTGAAATGCTATTTAAATTAGCCGCAAAAATAATTATTCGGTCGTTTATTTTTCACACACATCTAAAAACTTAAACTGTCTTTTTTTTGTTTATGAATCGAATTGTAATTAATACAAGGAGTATGTGTCATCAAATAAACGTCACAAATTTTATGAGAAAAAAATAATAAAAAAAATATGATGAGAGAATATTTGTTATTATGACTGCGGTTACAAATAAATAAGTACACAATTAATCAATAAATAAATAATTACTAGACTGGTTTTTATTTATTTTTATTTTATGCTCATCTTATGGTCAAATGTTTATTGTTTTATTTAATTGATTAAATTCGAATTAAAAGAAATAGTAATAGTGTAATGATATCGTAAATAACAAAATAATTGAAGGTCAATCAAATATAACTCAAAATCAATTAAAAAGTTATACATTGGATAAATGAAGCATTCTAGTGGGCACTTTGAACGATAAGTTCTTGTAAGGTTGTTTATAGTTATAGTCTAGTCTATAGTCTAGTCTATAGTCTAGTCTATAGTCTAGTCTATAGTCTAGTCTATAGTCTAGTCTATAGTCTAGTCTATAGTCTAGTCTATAGTCTAGTCTATCAGTCTAGTCTATAGTCTAGTCTATAGTCTAGTCTATAGTCTAGTCTATAGTCTAGTCTATAGTCTAGTCTATAGTCTAGTCTATAGTCTAGTCTATAGTCTAGTCTATAGTCTAGTCTATAGTCTAGTCTATAGTCTAGTCTATAGTCTAGTCTATAGTCTAGTCTATAGTCTAGTCTATAGTCTAGTCTATAGTCTAGTCTATAGTCTAGTCTATAGTCTAGTCTATAGTCCAGTCTATAGTCTAGACTATAGTCTAGTCTATAGTCTAGTCTATAGTCTAGTCTATAGTCTAGTCTATAGTCTAGTCTATAGTCCAGTCTATAGTCTAGTCTATAGTCTAGTCTATAGTCCAGTCTATAGTCCAGTCTATAGTCTAGTCTATAGTCTAGTCTATAGTCTAGTCTATAGTCTAGTCTATAGTCTAGTCTATAGTCTAGTCTATAGTCTAGTCTATAGTCTAGTCTATAGTCTAGTCTAGAGTCTAGTCTAGTCTATAGTCTAGTCTATAGTCTAGTCTATAGTCTAGTCTATAGTCTAGTCTATAGTCTAGTCTATAGTCTAGTCTATAGTCTAGTCTATAGTCTAGTCTATAGTCTAGTCTATAGTCTAGTCTATAGTCTAGTCTATAGTCTAGTCTATAGTCTAGTCTATAGTCTAGTCTATAGTCTAGTCTATAGTCTAGTCTATAGTCTAGTCTATAGTCTAGTCTATAGTCTAGTCTATAGTCTAGTCTATAGTCTAGTCTATAGTCTAGTCTATAGTCTAGTCTATAGTCTAGTCTATAGTCTAGTCTATAGTCTAGTCTATAGTCTAGTCTATAGTCTAGTCTATAGTCTAGTCTATAGTCTAGTCTATAGTCTAGTCTATAGTCTAGTCTATAGTCTAGTCTATAGTCTAGTCTATAGTCTAGTCTATAGTCTAGTCTATAGTCTAGTCTATAGTCTAGTCTATAGTCTAGTCTATAGTCTAGTCTATAGTCTAGTCTATAGTCTAGTCTATAGTCTAGTCTATAGTCTAGTCTACAGTCTAGTCTATAGTCTAGTCTATAGTCTAGTCTATAGTCTATAGTCTAGTCTATAGTCTAGTCTATAGTCTAGTCTATAGTCTAGTCTATAGTCTAGTCTATAGTCTAGTCTATAGTCTAGTCTACAGTCTAGTCTATAGTCTAGTATATAGTCTAGTCTATAAACTTCTATATATGCTATTATATAGTCTAGTCTATAGTCTAGTCCATAATTTTGTCTATAGTTTAGTCTTTGGGGAAAAATCCTTGATATTTAAAAAAATATTAAATAAACTACAGAACATCTTTGACCCACGGAATTATTGTTGAAATCATGTTTTTACCATAAGTTTTAACAAAAAAATACAACTCAACCCATCCACCCATCAATAAAATAATAAATATTTTTTTTATGATTTATTTTGTTATTTGATTGATAAAACAGACAATTGTTTTGGTGCTACATGTGCTTTGTTGTGCAAAAATTGGAGGCTAATAAAGATAAAGTCAATTTTCACCTTTTTGATAACAACAAATGGAAATCAATATTTTATCTAAAATTGCCATACACGTAATTTTTTTTGTTAAATTTATCGTTATATTTTTCTATACACCTACAAATTTAAATATTTATTATTTATTTGTTTATCGTGACTTTCATTATTCTCCAAATTGGAATGAATTCGTTGTAAAATGAAATTACTTTTATAAACATTTCATTGGACGATCACGAAATATTTTAAATGGAATCTATTTATTGCCGTAATGGTGTTGTATTGTTCTAAATAATTATATTTTTTGTTTATTTCTTATCTTAATTAAATCATATTTGTTAAATTTTTTGTTTTCATAATTTAACTTTTAAATAATTGTTCTTTCTTCTTTTTTCATTGTGATGAAAGTAAAACATTAAATTGAGTTTTAATAAGTGTGACATGTCCCGCACTGAAATGTCGAGTCGTTCGTTTTACGATCTATTGCAATTATTTTCTAATGGAGGTATTTTGAAACTATTTTATATTATTTGTGGTAGATCTCTTGGTAATCGTGTATTTTTGGTCTGAATAATGTATTTGCTAAGATTTTCATCACACTCATTAATTTCGAGGCACATTGTTAAATAATTCTTGCAAATTAATCATTAATTCATTCGATTAGAAGATCATTAAATTTTTCATTTTTCTTTTTATATTTTCAAGGTTTTGTATAAAATTTGTTTGATTAGTTGTTTAATTAGGAAAAGGCATTTATAATAGATTTAATAAACCAAGTCTATATAAATCTGGGTTGCTAAAATTTTAAATATACTTCTGGGATCCCATAAAATATTCGATTAGAAATCGCTAAAGTTGAAATATTATTATAGTGAGTGCGGCTGATCATCCCCAGATCTTACATTCTTCATTTTCTCATTATGAAGACTACTAGTTATGCCAGCTGGATTTGTACCTGTCGCATTTACGGAAGCAAAACTTTTGGGTTTCTTTAATGAAGAAGTCTGACAATCTCCAGGAACCATAATGGGAAGCAGCTGAAGTTTACTTTGAGCATTTTACCCCTGGTACGTTTTTATATATTATTTTTCTACCATCTGCACCTTTAACCGAAGCCTTGAGCGCTTCTGCAGCAGGAATACTTCCTCCTTCTTATTACTTAAACGGTAATTAACTGATGTCGACGGTCCTACATCCATTTGGATGTTTGTCGAACCGATGTTTGCTGTTTCCCAGGAGAAGATTAGCTCAAGAGAACACTTACAGTACCGTATGTCATATCCAATTTGGCCACGTACTGTCGGTGCTTCTTGAGGAGGTTCCTCTCCTTTGTCGAGAACGACTTCGGATCTAACTACCTTTGTTCGGAGAGCACTGGAAGTATTTCGTGGAGGGGCACTGTACAACTCCTTCACAGCGGTTTGCCGAACAATTTTGGCGTTCTTTACCCCAAGTGGACGACGTTAATCTGATCAACTGTTTTGAGTCTTTCGACAATCCCAGAAGGTCCAAAATCGTGGCATGAATGTTAGTCAAAGTTAGATCTCCCTCAAAAATACTGTATTTGTCCAAACCTTCCCAGTCCCTGAAAGACGTAGCGTTCATTTTGACTACTCTTTCATGATTTTCCCTTTTTGTATTGTGCGCTTCTCTTCCTAAAATGTTTTTCTTCCTTTTGTCTTTATTGTTATTTTCCATTTTGTTCCACATGTTCAGATGAACCATCCTAGTCCAACTTTCAACAGTGCTTTACCATGACGCAGAGGGGAGTTGTTCGCGACTAGTTAATTTAATCACTAACCAGGCAGTTAGGGCCTCGGCACAACTATATATAGTCTAGTCTATAGTCTAGTCTATAGTCTAGTCTATAGTCTAGTCTATAGTCTAGTCTATAGTCTAGTCTATAGTCTAGTCTATAGTCTAGTCTATAGTCTAGTCTATAGTCTATTCTATAGTCTAGTCTATAGTCTAGTCTATAGTCTAGTCTATAGTCTAGTCTATAGTCTAGTCCTATAGTCTAGTCTATAGTCTAGTCTATAGTCTATAGTCTAGTCTATAGTCTAGTCTATAGTCTAGTCTATAGTCTAGTCCTATAGTCTAGTCTATAGTCTAGTCTATAGTCCTAGTCTATAGTCTAGTCTATAGTCTAGTCTATAGTCTAGTCTATAGTCTAGTCTATAGTCTAGTCTATAGTCTAGTCTATAGTCTAGTCTATAGTCTAGTCTATAGTCTAGTCTATAGTCTAGTCTATAGTCTAGTCTAGTCTATAGTCTAGTCTATAGTCTAGTCTATAGTCTAGTCTATAGTCTAGTCTATAGTCTAGTCTATAGTCTAGTCTATAGTCTAGTCTATAGTCTAGTCTATAGTCTAGTCTATAGTCTAGTCTATAGTCTAGTCTATAGTCTAGTCTATAGTCTAGTCTATAGGTCTAGTCTATAGTCTAGTCTATAGTCTAGTCTATAGTCTAGTCTATAGTCTAGTCTATAGTCTAGTCTATAGTCTAGTCTATAGTCTAGTCTATAGTCTAGTCTATAGTCTAGTCTATAGTCTAGTCTATAGTCTAGTCTATAGTCTAGTCTATAGTCTAGTCTATAGTCTAGTCTATAGTCTAGTCTATAGTCTAGTCTATAGTCTAGTCTATAGTCTAGTCTATAGTCTAGTCTATAGTCTAGTCTATAGTCTAGTCTATAGTCTAGTCTATAGTCTAGTCTATAGTCTAGTCTAGTCTAGTCTATAGTCTAGTCTATAGTCTAGTCTATAGTCTAGTCTATAGTCTAGTCTATAGTCTAGTCTATAGTCTAGTCTATAGTCTAGTCTATAGTCTAGTCTATAGTCTAGTCTATAGTCTAGTCTATAGTCTAGTCTATAGTCTAGTCTATAGTCTAGTCTATAGTCTAGTCTATAGTCTAGTCTATAGTCTAGTCTATAGTCTAGTCTATAGTCTAGTCTATAGTCTAGTCTATAGTCTAGTCTATAGTCTAGTCTATAGTCTAGTCTATAGTCTAGTCTATAGTCTAGTCTATAGTCTAGTCTATAGTCTAGTCTATAGTCTAGTCTATAGTCTAGTCATAGTCTATAGTCTAGTCTATAGTCTAGTCTATAGTCTAGTCTATAGTCTAGTCTATAGTCTAGGTCTATAGTCTAGTCTATAGTCTAGTCTATAGTCTAGTCTATAGTCTAGTCTATAGTCTAGTCTATAGTCTAGTCTATAGTCTAGTCTATAGTCTAGTCTATAGTCTAGTCTATAGTCTAGTCTATAGTCTAGTCTATAGTCTAGTCTATAGTCTAGTCTATAGTCTAGTCTATAGTCTAGTCTATAGTCTAGTCTATAGTCTAGTCTATAGTCTAGTCTATAGTCTAGTCTATAGTCTAGTCTATAGTCTAGTCTATAGTCTAGTCTATAGTCTAGTCTATAGTCTAGTCTATAGTCTAGTCTATAGTCTAGTCTATAGTCTAGTCTATAGTCTAGTCTATAGTCTAGTCTATAGTCTAGTCTATAGTCTAGTCTATAGTCTAGTCTATAGTCTAGTCTATAGTCTAGTCTATAGTCTAGTCTATAGTCTAGTCTATAGTCTAGTCTATAGTCTAGTCTATAGTCTAGTCTATAGTCTAGTCTATAGTCTAGTCTATAGTCTATTCTATCTAGTCTAGTCTAGTCTAGTAGTCTATAGTCTAGTCTATAGTCTAGTCTATAGTCTAGTCTATAGTCTAGTCTATAGTCTAGTCTATAGTCTAGTCTATAGTCTAGTCTATAGTCTAGTCTATAGTCTAGTCTATAGTCTAGTCTATAGTCTAGTCTATAGTCTAGTCTATAGTCTAGTCTATAGTCTAGTCTATAGTCTAGTCTATAGTCTAGTCTATAGTCTAGTCTATAGTCTAGTCTATAGTCTAGTCTATAGTCTAGTCTATAGTCTAGTCTATAGTCTAGTCTATAGTCTATTCTATAGTCTAGTCTATAGTCTAGTCTATAGTCTAGTCTATAGTCTAGTCTATAGTCTAGTCTATAGTCTAGTCTATAGTCTAGTCTATAGTCTAGTCTATTCTAGTCTATAGTCTAGGTCTATAGTCTAGTCATATCTAGTCTAGTCTAATCGTTATAGTCGATAGTCTAGTCTATAGTAAGCTATAAGTACGCTATATAGTCTATAGTCAGTCTATATTTGCTATAGTTAATGTCTATCGTTAGTCAATAGTCATAGTCTAAAAGAGAAGTAATAATTGGTATGTTGCATACGAATGTATTATGCAAAGTTTTGCCTGTGTCACATGTATTAAGAGTAGAAAACTGGAATAGTTTTAAAGACTTGATAACTTAATAAATTCTATTGTTAAATAACCATTTAGTCGTATAAGCTAAGTAATGGTGTAATTAAATATGTACAAAAGATGTATAAATTTGTAATCATTAATTATATGAACATCCAAAACATTTAAAATTCAATCAGTCATTTTTGTGTGTATTTTGGTATATTCTGCTTTACAGTTAATTACAAATTAAACGCTTTACTTGTAACCCAAAAATTCTAAAAACATATATTTAATTTCAAATTTCCCTCCTTTAATTACCAGGTTCAAATCCAAACCAAAATGAAAATATAAACACATCAACTACCTTAGGTAGTCCAACCACAAGAAATGCTCCAAATTCACCGACAACTACAAGTCCCACTGTAGGATATGAAGAAATACAGCTGCAGCAACAACTGCAGCAGCCGACGCAGCAACAACAGACTGTAGCTTCTAGCGTAGCGCTTGTAGCCACTATTCCAGCCAATAACAACAATCCAACACCTGATAATAACGAAATATGCCTGACACCACCACAGCGTAACTCCACAAATTCCAATGAATATCAGCAACAGTCTACACCCAAATCCACACGTAGCACAAATATAGCCCAGGGTACGACAACGATAGTTGTTGACTCGACATCGCCTGTTGCGGAAAATAATAGTGAAAAGAATAACTTGGCAAATGAGGAAAGTCCATTGCCACAAAATTTTAACATAATAGAAAGTAGCACTTTAAATGAGTCACAGTTGGTGGCCACAGGTGCCAATACAATTGACACGGGTGGCGGAGGTGGAGGGGGTGTGGCAGTAATAAGTAGCACAATCGCCAATGTTAACCCACAACATAATCAACAAATAATAAGCAACTATCAGGGTATAACATCGGCCGCAAACACACAAAACGGTGCTAATCGTAATTATAATCCCATAATGATACCACAACGACAATCCCTATTACCCTGGGGTACTAATTCACGTTCCTCCATAATCAATGTTATACCCTATACAAATCCCATTGGCACTACTGGCAACACCTTGGCCAATTCAGCAACTATGGGTAGCAATCAATTAGAGGCGAATGATGCCAACTCCTTAAGACCGGGAGAAATTGTTATGCGTAATTTATTCACCGATTTTACGTTGCAGGCTGAAAAGAAAATCGAGTTGGTCATGTTGGAGAGTGTAGACAAACCTCTCTCGAAATTACTGCAGCGTGGTGAAGATCAACAATTTGACCAGTTACTCTCTGCCTTGGGCAGTGTAGCCGAACACTGTTTACCCTCGCTTCTGCACACCCTGCTCGCTTGGCACAAACGCCAACTATCCGATGCTGAAATTAAAAATGATCTCAAACGTATGGAAAAGTCAGTAGTTAATCTCACAAAACCTTTAAATTCACAAGATATTGAATTTCAATTGCAACGTCGCGAAGCCGCCGTGGAATTCATATTTTGCTTGGCTCTCATCGAAATTCTCAAACAGCTGCCCTTTCATCCTGGCCACGAGGATTTGGTTAGAAATATTGAAAATTTAGCTTTTAAACATTTCAAATACAAAGAGGGTCTACAGAATAATCCCAATGCTCATAATATACACATGATTGCCGATTTGTATGCCGAAGTCATTGGTGTTTTGGCACAGTCACGTTTTAGTTCAGTGCGTAAACGCTTCATGAGTGAACTGAAAGAGTTGCGAGCCAAAGAACCGTCACCGCATACAACACAAAGCATTATTAGTTTGCTTATGGGCATGAAATTCTTTAGAGTTAAGGTGAGTTGTCATAAAAACAACAAAGTGTTTGTTTTCTATTTAACTATTTGTGTTTTCTTTTTGTTTTGTTTTTAGATGGTGCCCATAGAAGAATTTGAGGCATCGTTTCAATTCATGCATGAGTGTGGCCAGTATTTCTTAGAGTTGAAAGACAAAGATATTAAACATGCTTTGGCGGGTTTATTTGTAGAGATTCTTGTACCCGTCGCTGCGGTAAGTTTGTTTAAGATTAGCGTTTATAATTTGTTATATGGTTAATTACAATTAGCTTTTAAATATTTAAACTAAATCTGTACATATGAGTAACTTAAGTTGATTGCCTAACTGGTCTCCTTTAATAAGATTTTCCTATGTCATGTTTAGAAACTCAAGGTTTTCTTTAGAATTGGATTCGTTACTTCTTTTATTTAATTTCTATCTTTGTGGTAGATATCGGCGTCGAAACATGAAATTGATGAACATTATCTTTAGGTGAACAGTTGTACGTATAACTATCAAAAATATTAGCAAAACTTGTTACCCCTGAATTAAAGTAGTACATCTGGTTTCTGAATTCCCACGATTATGGGTTCAACGTGCTATTTTTTTCGCACAAGTCATTGCAATCTTGCATAAAGTAAAATGTGAAAGTAATACTCGAATCTCTTAGTTTGATTAAGTAACGAACATATTCGGCCCATCCCCACAAATTGGATTTTATGGACACATCTAGTTAAAGTGTTGCAACATGTATACCTTAACCAAGGGGAAGGTTTATTAATGTATCAGCTAATAATAAAAAAACTAGATTACTTGAAGAATTCCAACTGAAAAATCAATATTGCGTACACAAGGGCGAGAGTTTATTTCAAATTCTCGAACCAATAAAGATTTTATCAATACTTGTTGTTTTTGTAAACATTTAACTATACTATAAACTTATTGGGGGCTTAAGCATCAATGACCAGGCTTAAAAATTGTGCTACTTCAAGAGGATGTGTCCATAAATCCAATTGAGATTCGTTGGCGTCGTGAATAATAGGTATTAAGCCTGCTGCTCCATCTCGGTCTTAGTCGTGCCGGAACTATTCATGTTTTTGACGACTTACTAAATGGTGAATTAGGGTACTTTGTAGTAAAGGAACAACTTTAATAAGTCGTTCCCACCCCAATACGATCTTCGCTCCAGAACGACCCGATTCCCAATCGGCCAATGATTGTCTACTCAGCAAAAGCTGTATCAACCGGAAGTTTTTCCCCAAGGAAAAACGTCTAGTTACAGCGAATCTGTTACAACAGCAACTCTAAAAGAGATCTCAAGAAAGCGAAACGTAATTCATGGTTGACGTACAGTGAATGTGCTGAAAATGTCAATGAGATGTCTAGGTTTAGGCGAATATTACCAAAGACACCTTATAGGTTATATTTAACATGAAAACAATTCATTGACGGAGTTCCGAGACACTCTCCCTACTTATAGAAACACATTTCAGATACATAGAGCTGGGCGGTGAACACTTTTGACCCTTACAAATCGCCGGATCCAGATAGTGTTTTTTTGGCCATGCTCTGTAATATTCCTTAAGAGGCATTGGCGCTTTTAGCCGATATTTTCAAGAGATGTCTTGTAATGAGATATTTACCTAGAGGGTGGAGAGAGGTTAGGGTAATTTTTATTCCCAATGCATGCCGCTCTAAACCAAAGGATTTAAGACCTATCAGCCTATCGCGTTTTCTGTTGAAGACTCTTGAGCGAGTGATATATCTTCATCTTAGGAGCAATATTGATATCCATCTCATTAGCAAAGCTCAACATGCTTATCTTAAGGGTAAGTCGGTTGAGAGTGCGCTTTATGAGTTGGTAGATTGTATTGTTCACTGCCTCGAACGGAAAGAGTATATATTAGGAAAAGGGAAATAGTTGCGTACGCAGATGACGTCGTAATTCTAATTAGGCCACACATTTTCCCAATAATCAGTGAGGTCATACAGCCAGCGCAAAGCGACTTATCGAACTGCTCCGCTATAAATGGGCTGAATGTGAATCCATTGAAACGGAAACTTTACCAGGAGATATAGGATATAGAATTTAAATTTGCTGAAGTTGAAAGGCGGTGAGTGGAAATTGGCAGAAGCCAAGAATCTAGGTGCCTTCCTTGACTGCAAATTGTCATGGAAGAAAAATTTACAGGGAAGACTAAAAAGGGTATCAATGCCTATCACATATGTGGGAACTCCATCGATAAAAATTGGGGCTTACGACTTATTATGGTAAACTGGACTTACACGTCGGTAATCGAACCCATTTTTATTTGCCCACGATATGCTGGGTAGCTGTGAGGAATAGTAATTATGGAATGATACTCAATAATGCTTATCGGTGTGCTTCAGTAGGTATCACAAGTGTCATGGTCAGCAAGCAACAAGCGGTATTGGACATGATTCTGAACTTACATCCCCTTGATAACTATGTATGTTGAGAGTGTGGCGGCTAGGAACTTACAGAGACTCTATTAGCAATCTCAGTAAGACCACAGAGATAGGTTAGGTTAGGTTTACACAGGTAGCCAATTTCGGCTTTACTTGGGTCCATGTTGATTCCTTTGTAAAAATACCTGTAAGAAGAAGAAAAGAGAAAAGAGGGAGAGATAGAGGAGAGTGAAAGAACAGAGACAGTTGCAAAGAGAAGGAGATGATGAGAAATGAGAAAGCCAGGGCAGCTGCCGTGGATGAGTAGTGTGAGTAATAGGATTCACACCCATTTTGACATATTAATGAACTCTAGAAGACGTTCTAATTGAATGTTTGACAATTCGGTTAGATCACCAAAATAGGTCGATCCAAGCGTCTGAAAACGGGCCTCCGCCAAAGCAGAACAATCGCAGAGAAGATGAGTAATAGTCTTCTTCATCCTCGTTTTGACAACTCCTACAGTAATCGTTGAACGGGAGACCAATGCGTCTGGCATGGTTCCCAAATTTACAGTGGCCAGTGATTATCGATATCAGCCTACTTAACTGCGGTCTTTGGAGGCCAAGAAGATATTTAGACCTTTGAGGATCCATTTGTGGCCACAGTACTCTACACGTTGAGCACGTGTGTTCACGCGACCATTTGTCGCGAGCGATGCAGAGGCATTTTTCACTGATTTGCCTCTTAACTGCAAGTAGTGGTATACCGCAGAACTGATCTATATCCATTCTGCTAAGCATAGTGCCAGCTCTTGCCAATGTGTCAGCAATACCGTTGCCATACGAATTCCCATGTCCCTTTTCCCAAATTAGGGTGATGTTCGAATGTCTCGCCATCTCATTGAGAGACGTCCGGCATTCATGGACAATTTTGGATGTGGAGAACACACCAGTTAGGGATTTAATAGCAGCTTGACTATCAGTATAAATTCTGATATCCCTATTAGATATCCGATAGTACCTTAGCCAATTTACCGCCCTCCTTATCGTTGATATTTTAGCCTGAAGGATACTACATTCATCATTAAGTCGGAAGGAGATTTTCGTTCCAAATTCCTCAATGAAAATGCCACCACCAACTCCTTTCGTCGTCTTGGATCCGTCTGTATACACTCGGAAGCAATTATTTGGCGGAAGGAGAGATTCCTCAGACTCCGAAGAGATATGATATTGGAACTTTCTCACTAGAGACGGTACTGGAATACAATAATCAACAATGTACTGATTATCCGGTATAAGATGGCCTATGGAGCATTGTTTCCACTTGCCAGTTACACTCAATCTGGCCGCAGTTGACATAGCCAATTTCCTTGCAAGGAGATCGACCGAGAGCCAGTTGAGCATAGTGAACAGCGCCTTCGAAGGAGTTGTTCTGAGAGCGCCTGTGATAAGAAGCGCAGTTGATCTCATTACTTTTTCCAGTTGTTGTCTGAGTGAAGCCTTTTCAAGCGCCTGCCACCATACAACAACCCCATATAGCATAATAGGTTTAATAACTGCCTCAAAGAGCCAGTGAACATTCTTTGGATTTATGCCCCAGCATGTTCCTATGGCCTTCCTACAAACATATAGTGCCGTAATGGCTTTAGATGCCCTAGAGAGTACGTTTGTACTCCAAGATAGTTTCTTATCTAGGATAACGCCCAGATATTTAGCGCTGTCCGAGAGTTTTAATACTTCGCCGTTAAGGCAAGGAAGAGGAAATAAAGGAATCTTGTATTTGCTAGAGAATAGCACAAGTTCCGTTTTACTAGGATTTACACTAAGACCACATTCGACACTCCACGAGCTAATGATCTTTAGTGCTTGTTCTAGCCTTTGGGATATGGTTTCAAGGTGATCGCCTGATACCGCAACCGCGACATCATCAGCATAGGCGACTGTTTTATAGCCAAGAGAGTCTAGTTTTACCAGAATATCATTTATGGCCATGTTCCATAAGAGTGGTGATAGTACTCCCCCTTGTGGAGTACCTCTTAAAGCTTTTCTAGAGATTACTGTATCTCCTAAGGAGGATTCAATGATCCTGACCACAGAGATAGGTCAGACTAAGATTTTGTACGAGGTTTGTCTAACTGGGAGTGAAACTTCTTGCAAATAGTGTTACAAATTTAGGCATGAAACCTTAACCGATTTCCTTTAAAAATATTGCATTTCGAAGAAAAGGAAATGTGAATTACAGTTTATCTTCCCAATATTCGATTAGTTAGTTAGAGTTTTAAGTTCAATTTAAATTTTCACTAAAATTTTCATAAAATATTCAATAATTTTAAGACTTTTTCCATTGCAGGCCGTTAAAAATGAAGTTAATGTTCCTTGTGTGAAAAATTTCGTCGAGTTACTTTATATGCAGACCTTAGATGCTTCCACGAAATCGAAACATCGCCTAGCACTGTTTCCCCTCGTAACATGCCTTCTATGTGTTTCACAGAAGACATTTTTCCTTTCGAATTGGCACTATTTCTTGGCCATGTGTTTAAGTAACTTAAAAAATCGTGATTCGAAAATGAGTCGTGTGGCTTTAGAATCACTATATCGTCTATTGTGGGTCTATATGATACGCATAAAATGTGAATCAAATTCGGCAACACATTCACGTTTACAAAGTATAGTGAATTCATTGTTTCCCAAGTGAGTAGTTTTTTCGTTTTTCATATAAAATTGAGTTCAACACTAAAAGTTCTTTTATTATTATTGCAGAGGCTCAAAAGGTGTCATACCACGTGATACTCCCTTGAATATATTTGTAAAAATTATACAATTTATAGCCCAGGAACGTTTGGATTTTGCCATGCGAGAAATTGTTTACGATCTATTGTGTGTGGGCAGATCGATAAAGGTGGGTTAGATATAATGCAACTGTTAAAGATTTTAATAATAAAACATAATGTTTTTCTTTTCCTTTAGTTAATTTTAAATCCCGAACGCATGAGTATTGGTTTGAGAGCATTTTTGGTGGTGGCCGATTCATTGCAGCAAAAGGATGGTGAACCTCCTATGCCACGCACTGTACCAGTGCTGCCCTCTGGCAATACATTACGCGTAAAGAAAACCTACATCAATAAAATGCTTACAGATGATACGGCACGCAGTATTGGCATGTCTACGTATTTTCCTCATGTACGTCGTGTATTTGTGGATATTTTACGTGCCCTAGATGTTCACTATGGACGTCCGCTAATGATGACAAATACACAAAATCAAAATAAAGAACCCGATGAAATGCTATCGGGTGAACGTAAACCCCGTATTGATCTCTTTCGTACTTGTGTGGCGGCCGTGCCACGTTTAATTCCCGATACCATGACTCCGCAAGAATTGGTGGATCTTCTATCACGGCTGACCGTACACATGGACGAAGAATTGCGCATGTTGACTCACCAGTCCTTGCAAACATTGGTAATAGATTTTCCGGATTGGCGTCAGGATGTCGTGCACGGTTATACACAGTTTCTAGTGCGCGATGTCACCGACACTTATCCGCAATTATTGGAAAATTGTACTCGCATGCTGTTTGTGTTCCTGAATATCTGGCGTTGTGCCATCAATGTCAACGGCAATGGTAATTCGGGCACAAATACTTTAAAAACTCCCACTTCTACCGGACTCACAACTACCACTAATGCTGGTGTCACAAATACACAAAATGTTTTGCAACCCGGCACGGCAGGTGTTGGCGTCAGCATTGTGGGCAAAGATACCGCTACCAGCCAATTATCAAGTGCTAGCAATGTTAAGAGTATTAATACCAATTCCAGTGCCACTTCTAGTATCACATCGAGTGGCATGTCGAGCATTACACAGGCTACTGTTATAAATATGGCCGATGCTGGAAAGAAAAATGAAATTCCATTGGCAACCACACTACATTTTGTTGAAGGTTATGCCTTAGTTTTGCTGTGTAATTATCGACCCTATTTGCGTAAATTAGCAGCTATGATTTTGAAGGAGGTTAAGAATCTAATGAAGGCTTTGGGTATACCAGAAACTGAACCGCCATTGCTGGATGTTATTGATAAATGTTGTCCACAGGTAAGATGAGAGGAATAAGAAGATATAAAAGTAAAAAGAAAGCAAAATATATAGTATTGCAAAGAATTTTGTTTGTAGCGTTTATAAAAATTTTAAAGTGAAAAATTTATATTAGTATGATTGGTTTGGATTTTTTTATGTCTTGTCCATAAAGTCTTAGACACTTTACAATCCATTTTACTATTCCAAGACTGATCGATAAAAGCTATAACTGAACAACAACCAGTTAAAATCCCTACCAATCCAATATGTACCTTGGTTACCATCAAGTTTTGGCTATAAAGTCTTATACATTTTGTAATCCATTTTACTATACCACAACTGATTGTTGTTGAAATCTATCAGAGATCATTCTATAATGACGTTGTAGGTTAATAAATCGAAATCAATTCTGCACAAGAGCTGAGATGTTTTAAATATGGCATGACATACATAGGAATAAAAGGTGTGTAATTAAACCTTAGTTGACCTGAAATGTAATAAATATTTCATTAGTACTTGTATGTTGACCAAACATTATCCTGTCTTATGTCATTCTTCTGGGTATCCTGACTATTCGATCGACCCGGTTTCTTAGCATAGTATTACGCTAACAGAAGCCTAGTTTCCAAAGAAAGTTTTTTTCTCCACAACAGTAGTTTCTCCAATATTATGTTTAAGATTTCCTAATCTATATCAATCTATAGTCAAGACTATAGACCATTCTATAGTTAAGACTATAGACCAATCTATAATCAAGACTATAGACCAATCTATAATCAAGACTATAGGCCAATCTATGGTCAATACTATAGACCAATCTATAGTTAAGATTATAGGCCAATCTATGTTCAATACTATAGACCAATCTAAAGTTAAGTATAGACCAATCTATAGTCAACACTATAGACCAATCTATAGTCAAGACTATAGACCAATCTATAGTCAAGACTAATCTATAGTCAAGACTATAGACCAATCTATAGTCAAGACTATAGACCCATCTATAGTCATGATTATAAAACAATCTATAGTCAAAACTATAGACCAATCTATAGATCAATCTATTGTCAAGACTATTGACAAATATATAGTCTAGACTATAGACCAATCTATAGTCAAGACTATAGAACAATCTATAGTCAAGACTGCAGACCCATCTATAGTCAAAAATCATTATGTTAGGATTTGGCGTTTTCTCGTCATTTCTAAATTCTATTAAGAAGGCTTAGCAGGCTTTCCTAATAGTTTTTTTTACAGGAAAATCGAGCCAATACCTCTGAATGGATATTCTGGAAAATCAAAATAGAAATGGTGTTGGAGAATCTGATTCAAAATATCCTTAGACTACTCTGTGGTTAGAAAAATAACATTCTGTTAGCTATAATTATTATGGATTCTATTTTCCAATCAGCAATTGTTAGAGACTCATGTAAATGGAGTATTGTCGCTCTTTTTCCATAATCATGTGCAATTTACAGGTCGGTTTATGACCTGGCTCTACGATGGCTCTTTTGGTCATAATACTTATAAGTTTTGGTCTTACACGTTTAGTCTGCTAAACCAAAGTTCTTGGATGCTAATAAACTCATCCATACCTAAAGCTAGCCGGCGAAGCAGACTCTGCATTTGAGTAGTGTAGGTTGATTTGAGTAACCTTCACTAAAATTCATAGCTGTGATCGAATCTTGCCAAAGAAATTTAATTAATGTACTCTCTACAATGGCTGTGGGCGAATGTAACATTGGTGTCCTTTGGATTGTCGTCCAATTTCAGAAGGCAATCTTCATTATAACAAATCTATTTTGAACTTTTTAGCTTTTTACAGTTAAGATGACGATAAGCATATACATATTAATATTCGCATTTATAAAATTTTGCCTTAAGTGTAAACTTTTTAATTTCCTTATTTTCATCTTTTCTTTTTCCTTATATCATTCAACAGGTCCTGGAGAAATGTTTGCCACATTTGCCACAGGCTGAGAAAACAGCAATATTAAATGCTACGCAAATAGATTTACAATGGATTGCAGAACGCTCGAGTGGTGTGTGGTTAGGTGGACTAACAGATGGTAAGTGTCAAATATATTTACGCTAACAAGACAACAACAAACATTTATGACAGTTTCCCCCTTTAACAATATTATTTGTATTTTCTTTTTCTTTTTACACACAAGACAATTCAAAATCCTCCACCTCTACTTTGAATTTATCGCAAACCAGCACAACACCACAACAACAATTTGATCCATGGTCAGCATGTTTGTTTGGTTTTCTTGAAAGAGATCGCATTTTACAGAAATGTCCTTCAGCAGTCGCTCAAGCATGGCCAATTTGTTATGCCAGAGTAACCACCCTCTACAGTGTCATTGATCCAACGTAAGTATTTTCTTTACCCTTTTTTTTTGTATTTAGTTAAGTTTGTACTTCTTTTTTTTGTTGTATTTGTTGTTTCCCTTTTTAATTAATTAAAATTATATTGACTTTCCAACAATCAAACAGACCGGTGAGTGACAATCGAGCATCGCTGTTGCGTTCATCCGCACCAACTAAAAAGGTGCCAACCGAAAGTCAAAAGGATTTTTATTTGCGTTTGTGGCGCAATCAAGTCGTCATGGCAATGCGCTTGGTACCACAAATACCCAGTGTTGCTATACGTTGTGCTTCACCAGATTTAAGTTTAAGGTAAGTTGTATTATTTTATTTACTTTTTTTATTCTCTACATGTTCTATATACTATTCTTTTACATTGTGTTATTGTGTTATTGTTTTTATTTTTTTGTTTTTTTTTTCTTTCAATTCTACATATTTATTGTTATTATTTTTGTAACAAACATTCAACATTTTCAACTCACTCCAGTTGTTTAAGTATTATTAAATATCTTTATGGTTTTGTTCTTTAAACTTAAATTATTTTATTTCATTTTGTTTCATTTTATTCATTTTATGTTTTGGTTTGTATTATGGTTTTCTCTAATCGTATTTAAGTTTATATTCGTATTCCTTGTATACAATTCAAATTCATTTAAATCATTAAGTATTTAAGGAAAACAGAAAGTTGAAAAAACATTTTTATTATCATTTTACGTACTCCTTTCATAAATTCGTAGCTAAAAACATTTTTATAGATTTATTTTAAATTCAAAGGGAAGTATAGGAATAGTATATTTTTACACTGTACGGAAAGAATCCTTAGCATACAAACTATTAACAATGTCAATGGAGAAATCTTTTAATATAAAATATTTCCTTTTCTCCTTTTATTTAGGAAATATAAAATTTCTCTAAATCTATTTTTATTTGATTTCCGTTTCGTTTGCTTAGTTCTTTTCCGCTCTGTGTAAAATTTGTTTATTAAGTACTAGCTTTACCCAGTGTGCTTTGCTACCCTAAAAGCAGTATAAATAAAAAACCCACTTAACGATTTTGAAGATTCTAACTGCAATAGTTCTCTTGATTTACAATATGTTACATATTAGAGATGCCAAGCAAATTACTGAAAGTTCGACAATTTCTATCTATCTATGAAAAATTTGAATAATATAATAGTTTCCAAGATATACGAAAATTTTTATTTAATTCATTTATGTAGTGCCAAGCCCCCAATTGAAAGCTCGCCCGTTATTCTCTAAATGTTCACATGAATGTCAGAGTTTTTTATGTAAAATTTTAAGATTCTAGCTCTAGTAGTTTCCAGATATACAATTATTCTATTTCATTCATGTGGGGGCTTCAAGCTCCCCAGATGAAAGTCCGATCTTTTTCCTCCAAAATATTCAGATGATTATTGAAGTAATTTCTGCAAAATTTGAAGAATCTAGTTCTATTAGTTTCCCAGATAAACGAAATTTTATATTTAAGTCATATGGGAGTTGTCAGGTTCCCCATTGAAAGTCCGCCCGTTTTACTCTAATTGTTCAGATGAATGTCAAAGTTTTTCAAGTAAAATTTTAAGATTCTTGCTCTAATAGTTTCTAAGATATACGATTTTTTCTAATTAATTCATATGGGGGCCCCCGCTCGTTTTCCCCCAAAATGTTCAGTTGAATATTAAAGTAATTTATGAAAAATTTGAATAATCTAGTTCAATTAGTTTTCCAGATAAATGAATTTTTGTATTTAATTAATATGGAAAGTGCCAAGTCCCCCATTTAAAGTCCGCCAATTATTCCCTAAATGTTCACATTAATGTCAAAGTACTTCATGTAATATTTAAAGATTCTACATCTAATAGTTTCTCAGACATAAGAATTTTTCTATTAAATTCATGTGGGGGTTTCAAGCCCCCAAGATAAAAGCCCGCCCAGTTTTCTCCAAAATGTTTAGATGAATATTAAAGTAATTTGTGCAAAATTTGAAGAATCTAGTTTTATTAGTTTTCCAGATAAACAAAATTTTGTATTTAATTAATATGGGAGGTACCAAGTCCCCCATTGAAAGTCCGCTTGTTATACTCTAATTGTTCAGATGAATGTCAAAGTTCTTCAAGTAAAATTTGAAGATTCTAGCTTTAATAGTTTCTCAGATATACGAATTTTTCTATTTAATTCATATGGGGGCTCCAAGCCCCCCCCAGATGGAAGTCCGATCGTGTTCATCCAAATGTTCAGACGAATATTTAAGTTCTTAGTGCAAAAGTTGAAGAATTTAGTTCTATTAGTTTCCCAGATAAACGAATTTTTGCATTTAATTAATATGGGAGGTGCCGCTCCCCTCATGGGTAGTCCGCCAATTTATTTCCCAAAATGTTAACATGGATGTTAAAGTTATTTGTGCAAAATTTTAAGATTCTAACTGTAATTGTTTCTAAGATAAACGAATTTTTGTTTTTAATTTATATGGGAGGTGCCACACGCCCTAATGCTAGTCCGCCTACTTTTTGTCCTAAATAATCATATTGACACTATAGTGGCTCCGACAAAATTTGAGGACTCTAACTGTTATATTATCTCAAATATACGGATTTAATATTTTCTAATATGGGCGTGGCACTTCGCCCACTTGAAATTTCAAAATAAAAAGTAGCCTATTACCTATTCCAGACATACAGGAATACGCTGTGAAAATTTCAAGAATACAAACAAACACACATTCATTTTTATATATATAGATTAAGGAAAACCTGAAATTGCATGGAATTTTATTTGATTTAAAAGTTTCAATTTCATATGAATAAGTTGTTGTTTGTACTATTGAAGTGTACACCGAAAATTTTTTAAGTATTAACACAAGCAATTATGTATATTATAAATTCTGGGAAATTTGTAATACAATTCTAAATATACAAATTGAAATCCGTTTTACTGATTTAAGATTTTAGTTTCATGTAAAACAATAATAATTTTTCATAGGATTTTTATTCAAGTTAATTACATTTTGTTATTTGGAATGCAATTGTCAAGGGATATTTTAAAAATTGTTACATTTCACAGACACAGCCTACACAAAGCCCCCATTATTTCTGCACTGAGTCTTCTTAGAATTGAATACAGAAGTCCATTTATGAGTTTCTAAAATAATTAGTTCTTATAAAAGAACTTTTTTACAATGTTGAATTTTGTGTTAGCCTATGACACACGCAGGACAGAGATCTTGAATGGTTTCGTTTATTGTTTAAGTTGCTCCAATACCACTCAAGTCAATCGGCCCCGTTTTGTTACTCTAGTTGTCGTAGGTGTCCATTTAATTATGACTTTCTACTTCCAGATTTAAACCAGCCGGTTTGATTCACAAAGTAGGATATTCTTTAGGCATATCCCGGATAGCTCATCGAAACAAGATATAGCAGCAAGACCGAAACAATGTTCTCTGCTTTCATTGACTGATGGGCAATAGCAGAGAAGGTGAGGTATTGTTTCCTCTTTCTTCTCATTATTATAACTCCTACAGTAGTCGTTGTATTCGAGACCCCTTCTTCTGGCGTGATTGCCAATAGTACAGTGTCCCGTTATGACTGCGAAAGCTTAATAATAACCTTGACCTGGGAGCATCATATAGACGCCAAATTGACCTCGAAGTGAGACAGGTGGTTTCACTGAACCATCTGACGTGAGCCATTTCATATAGTTCAGTCTGAACCAGTGACTTACAGTTTCCCTGACAATTATTATGTCCAGGGACTCATATTAGCTTTATCCTTAAATGTCTCGCTATCTCATTCAGAGATACCCGGCATTCTCCGGTTAACCTAGATGTCCGTAAAGACACCCGCTAGATTTCTGATCGCAGCTTTGTTGTCCGATATTTGATAATAACTCAGCCAGTTGGCGACTCGCTTAATAGCGGATATCTCTGCCTGTAGATTAATACAATGATTTGATTCCAAATCTTTCAATGTAAAAGCCTCCATCCACTCTTCCCCTTCGTCAGTGTAAACATTCGTTACACCATTAGTTGAGTGTGACTGGGGTACTGAATTCCTAGCAGAAACTCAGACATGAAAGCGTCTGTCGAAGTGATGTTTCGCAACGCAATAGCCTACATTAAGATGCTAGAATTCGAAGTGTTTATTTATTCGTGTGCGCCCTATGCCTTTACTACCCGACCACGAACCACATGCGTTTAGTCTGATTGCAGAAATAAAGGCCAGTTGAATCGCCCTCTGGTCATGGAGTAACAAGATATTCGTTCTTCAGGTATAATACTATCTCGACTCGAAGATTTGTATGGGTCGCAACTGTTGAGCGCCCATTGGATTCTCTCTCTCTATTAATGATTACAGAGCTATTATCAGACGCTAAATGAACCGGGGCTATCGTCTCCTCATTAAGAGGTTGACAAGACATTTGCCAATTGCCACACGGTTTTTGAATATAGCTCCGGACAACATGTGAGGTAGACAGCATTTTGCGAAGCCGATTGGTAGCATAATACTAACTTCGATAACAGTTCAGTGGGAACTGCTTTGATAGCATAGTGTTGTGTTGCTTATTCGAAAGCATCTTCGTCTTGTCATGCAGATGTTTTTCGGATGTCATTTGGTTCTAAGGTTCTTCCGAGCAACTCAGAAGAGAGTTGCTGCATATAGGTGTTAAACGAAATCGGCGAAAGAACTCCATCTTGGAGAGATGCCTGTTTAGTGCTACGAGACTTGGAACCCTAGTTTCTAAACTCCACAAACGACTGAAAAAACTCCAACTTGGAGAACTGCCTGTTTACTTCTACGTGATTTGGAACCCTAGTTCCAAAACTCAACAAACGAGTGTCTTGTCAAATGATGATAGGTGGGAGATTGGTCTGTATTATTGTCCTTGGTTTGAACTTTTGCCTGGCTTTAGGGCTTAACATAAACTTGGATATACTATCTGGACCAATAGCATTTTTGATGACCTTCATAACCTTGCTCGTTGTAAAAACATATGGCCGGTCATTGAATCGAAATTCGTATACTTTCCTAACGATACTTCTTTTCGCCTTGGCTCTGTCGGCGTGATCTATAAATTGACGAGCAAAATAGTTCGAGTACCGCTTGGGGTTGGATATGGTGTTTCCGTTAAAGGATATGGAGACCCTATCATTGTGTTTGGCAGAAATAATTTTTGGGTAAATTGATTATATGCCAGAAATATGGGTAAACTACACAAACTATGACATTCAGAGGTGAAAAGAAGTGTAGTTAAGAAGTTTCATCGAGTTGATGTCTCAACGAGAAATATTATAAAGACCATCACAGATCATTCATGTTAATGCTAAATAATTATCTGATCAGGGTTGAGTACCTCACAAAAGTCCTTAATTCGACTATATATACCCTGATAATACCAGGTCTAGAAATTCGGTAGGGCCCAGTAGACATTTTTTCTTTTTTCACCAATTGCCAAATACACTTCAAGGAAAAGGTTTGGATACGGTCAGTCAAGGCACACTGCCATCAAATATATCCGATTCCACTAAGAATTTGCTTATGAACTATATGTAGATATTACACTCATATGTGGAGTTTATAAACCAGAAGATAAAATCTCGTGTGATTAAAACCGATTCTATTAAAGCGGTTATAGAGGAACCGGTTCTAGAGGAACCTGTTGTATAAATGAAAAAGTGGGAAACTGTTCACAAAATTATTTATATTCTACTTCATATACCTACTCTAAGGAGTAGGTATATGATATGAAAGGTATATGATATGAAAGTCGAAGACGGTATATCACCTCAAAATACTTGACGGTACACTCGATAGTATCCTTATTTCCTCCGCGCATGCAATTTCAATCTGCAACAAAACAGGCTTACATTGTGAAAGTTCTACCCAAAATCTTTGTATGGGTTATACTCGGAATAAATTACTTTTGTGAAGGAGTTAATTTTATTAACTTGTTGCATTTGAATAAAATAAAACAACTTTAAGTTAAAGTTATCATATGAAAATAATTAGCAAAGTATTAAAAAGATATTATGTAAGAAATTCCTGTTTTGTTAGGTATACATATTAAAGAAATTAAATTATTGAAAAGTCGACTAAAACCTCTTTTTGAGATTAAGGTAAATCCCACTTTCACTAATTTAGGCAATTAATGCCATAATTCAAATACTAAATATATTCCTATATGTATACATATGTGTGTGTGTTGATACCAGACGAATATCGGTATTCAAATTCTAAATAGTCAAATAGTCATAAAAAACACAGTTTTTTCCATCATTCTATGTAAAATAAATAAAGTTGTTGTAACGTCTCAAAAAGAAACAAAAATTTTATTTTTTCAAACTTCAGGACGCGATATCTCGAATATCAAATGTGATGGTATTCTTTAGCAAGATTCGGTTTCTGCGCAGCTCGATCCTTTAGAAAATTATACTTAGGACTCTGGGTTAAACATTTGTTGGCCTGTGTAATTCACAGATGTACGTGCGAGCTCCAATTAAATGTATCTGCTCATTATGTTCTTCTTGTAGACCCAATATATCTCAGATACCTAGATCTATGCTAGATCCTGTAGGTCACAGGTCAATATTTAAAATAGAGGAAATATATCTAGGAGACAGAACACAGCAGGTTTTTGATTACCATTTGCATGATGTCAAACTCTTTTAGTTTTAATTTCCTTAGAGAAATTCTATTAGAATTACGATAGAATTTTTTCATTAGGATTTCCTTATAAGATATCTCTTTAGCTCTCTAGCTTTTGATTCGTTTCCATATTCCTATGTTATTAATATTTCTGATTGGAAGCTTTCAGCTTCTTAGTTCATGGGGTCACAGTAACTCTGTCAATTGCTGTTAAGATTGCAATACTTAAATGAAAATTTGCGACACAGTTTTATATAAAAAACAGTATATTTATAAAATCTTTAAAATACAATTATTCGAAATTTATCATTTACAAGTTAAATAGAAATTCGTTGATTTTGAAGCACTTAATGTTAGTAAACTTAATATTGAAAGAAAGAGTAAAGGTTTCTAAACAATGGGATAACTGCACTCACTAGCAATACCACAGAAGTTGTTGCCTCTTGGCAAACGGAAGTAGCCCTCCTCACCCCAAGCCTTGTCCCAGGAGTTCTTAACAATCCAATAATCGAGGCCATTTTCACTGCCATAGCCCACCACCAAAACAGAGTGATTAACTTCACCCTTGTTGCACTCTTCATCGGCGTAAATACCGCGTTTGTACAACAACAAAGACTCCAAACCATTGACAGAACAGGCCAGAGGTCCCAAAGTGGCAATAACTTTTTTCATGGTCACTTCATCCTTGGGATCGATGGTGGCAAAACCATTAATTTCAGCACCCTTAAGATTGCTCTTATACGAGCAAGTTTGTTTCTTATCCACATAAGGGTATTTTTCTCCCACAGCAATACCTTTTTGGGTGGTGACGAATTCAAAACCATATTCTTGGAAACCACCATCACAACCAGCCAAACCGAACTCTTCTTTGCCACAATCGACAAGATTTTGTTCAGAGAGATTGATAAGTTTGCCGGTCTTGCGGAAGACGTGACCTTCAATGGCACCAGTTACAGCAAAGGACCAACAAGAACCGCATTCACCTTGGAATTTAACTGGGGTAACACCACCCTTTTCACGCCAATCGAAAGAGTCGGGAATAGGAGCATCAGCAACTGCAGCCTTTTGACGATGTTTCTTAGCCAGATTTCTAAAAAAGGATACAAATATTAAAAATAATTTTGTGATGAAATATAAAAGAACTTACTCTCCTTCACTGGATTTGCGATTACCAGTGAAAAATTTAAGGAATTCGGCATTGGTGACGTCAGAAAAGGCATTGGCGGCTAATTCGAAAGTGGACTTTCCAGCAGCGAAAGCTTGATTGTTGGTATCGACCAGTTTTTTGTGGGCATTGAAAACACCCTCACGCAAAGTTTTCTCAGCAGCGGAGGCATAAGTTTTGCCAGCTTGTTGCTAGAAAGAGTTAAACCTTTAAAATTTCGGTTTGTATTTAAAGAATTAATTTAAAACTTACTGCATAATCAGCAAAATTCTTGACATTATCTACGAAGGGCACACTTTTAACTCGAGCAGCTATAGCTTGAACACCTTGCTGAAAACTGTTGGCAATATTGCCACCAAAATTACCAAAACCGCCAAATTGGGCCAAAGCCAAGCCACAAAATAGAGGCAAAATGCAAACCACTAACTTCATTTTACCTAAAGCGTAGTGTAGAAACAAATTATTATTATTTTTATATTATGTTATAATTATTTTTGATTTGTTTATGTGAAAAATATTATCTGATTTAATAAACAAACTTATTAAGAAGCTACTAATCAAGTCCAATCAAGACAGCCAACCAACCTCTCAAATGTAATCAGAAATAATGTTTTCGCTTTGCTATCTGACAGCATCTTTTATAAATTTTTCTAATTGTTAATTCGTGTTTATTAATTAACTACCGATTGCTTGAACGGCCGGCCGGCCGGTTGTCTATTGAAATTTGGCATTGTAGATATATTAAATACCCTACGCGTAATGTTAAACACCTTGTGGTGGCAGTGTAAATCTATACGCTGTTAAAAGGCAGAACTTTAAAAGAGTTTGCTTAAATTAACAATTTTTATCTGGAGAGGTTTATTTTTATTTTGGAGAGTTTACACTTTTTTCTTACTTTTTTCACATTTCTTTTTCTGATTTTTCTTAACATTTTCGCTTTGAGGGAGGAAATTAATTATTTTCCTCACCCATGGATCAGAGAATGTTATAAAGACATCGATCTCTCTTGTGTGAGTAGGAACATTAATGAGGCCTAATCGGCCTCATACGATTGGTTTTTGTTAATTTCTCAAATAAAATGTAACCATTTATCTAACACAATTTCAATTTTCAGTTGGGTGGATCTAATGATGTGTAAAGTTTTCTCATTTATCACTTTATAAACCTTCAACCAGTTTTAAATTAACTCTAAATCAATTAATTCTTTTAAATATTGCCATAAATCTTAAAGCTCATCAAACTTATTACAAGTTCTAAAAAAATACGATCTACATGCATACATATGTACATAACACTGGTCGACAAAGGTAATAAATTAATAAAACCACATAAACTATAGATTCTTGAATAGCATCCATGGAACTAGATGTCGTCATTACATAGTTGGCTTGCAAATAGCTTTCAATAGGAACTGTTTAGTCGATTTACCCTGGTAACGTCTTTCCATCTTTCAAATGTCCTAAGTGAACCATTGAAATAGAAAGAAAAGGGAAGAACATGTAGTTTAATAGAGGCGTAGCATGAAGTCCAGCCCAGTGAGCATTTGAAGTTCATACCCATTTTGACAGATTCAAAAATGCAATAAGTCAGATTGACATCTGATAGATCAGATAGATTGTTGAAGTATGTTAACTCTAGTGTTCGGTTTCAAGCCATTTTCAAGGCTGAACAGTTACACAGAGAAGATGGCCTACCGTCTCATTTTTATCCTCATTCTTACAAACTTCTGCAGAAGTAATTATATGGAAGATCAATGCGCCTAGCATAGTTAACAAATTTACAGTGACCAGTAATAACCGATATCAGAATACCTAGTTGTAGTCTATGCAGATCAAGGAGATAGGGTTCTGCGTGGGTCCATATGAAGCCACAACGCTCTAGCGATCGAGCAATTATACTTACTCGACCAACGGTCATAAAAGTTGGAATACAGATGTCTATGATCTGTGTTTTTATTGTTGGTAATGGAACTCCATAGAACTGGTCTATTTACAGTTCCAACTCTTGCCAAAATGTCGGCAATATAATTGCTGTATGTAGTCCCTGTGTAAAACCCACCAATAAAAGTTTTAATACCCATTTTGACAGATCCAAATGAGGGATTCAAATCGAATATTTGATAGATGAGATAGATTGTTGAAGTATGTTAAACCTAGAGTTCAGTTTCAAGCTATTTTCAGAGCTAAACAGATACAGATAAGATGGGCTACCGTCTCATTTTTATCCTCATTCTGACAAACTTCTGCAGAAGTAATTATATGGAAGATCAATGCGCATAGTTAACAAATTTGCAGTGACCAGTAATAACCGATATCAGAATACCTAGTTGTAGTCTATGCAGATCAAGGAGATAGGGTTCTGCGTGGATCCATATGAAGCCACAACGCTCTAGCGATCGAGCAATTATACTTACTCGATCAACGGTCATGAATACAGATGGGATACAGATGTCTATGATCTGTGTTTTTATTGTTGGTAATGGAACTCCATAGAACTGGTCTATTTACAGTTCCAACACTTGCCAAAATGTCGGCAATATAATTGCTGTATGTAGTCCCTGTGTAAAACCCACCAATAAAGGTTTTAATAGCAGCTTGATCAGTTTTGGAGGAATTGCAAAGATTGATCCTAGATAGGAGATTAGGGTGAAGTGGAATATTGCAGAAAATATCTGCTGGAATTTGTTGTTACACAAAACGCATCTGGGGAACCATATTGAGATATAATATCGTAACTTAGCTTCCTACTGTCCGTACTAGCTAGGGCTAAGATAAAATCTAACATAGGGTTGGACTGATTACTATTTCTGTGGTAAGCCCTGCAGCATATGAGTACCAGATCACTCGGGGATTATCGGAAATGAAAGGGAGCAGAAAATATCTGCTGGAATTTGTTGTTACACAAAACGCATCTGGGGAACTATATTGAGATATGATATCGTAACTTAGCTTCCTAGTGTCCGTACTAGCTCGGGATAAGATAAAATCTAACATAGGATTGGACTGATTACTATTTCAGTGGTAAACCCTGCAGCATAAGAGTACCAGATCACTCGGGGATTATCGAAATGAAAGGGCGAATATACTTGCTATAAAATGAACAGAACTCGATGAAGTTAACTTGGCGAAATTATATTTAAATATCTAGGATGCGATATAACACTCTTTAGCAACACTGATTCGAAAATTCCTACATCCAGGAAACTTCGTTTCTAAACATTGAATGGAAATTCCAAGTAAAGGAGCGTACATTAGGCTCGGTAGTGGTTTATATATATTTTCTATGATCTGATATAATCTTCATCCTAATCTCAAACTAATCTTATCTTAAGTTAGAAACTATCAGTTTAGTCAAAATATTTCTTTACAGAGTTCATGCGACAAGAATACTGTCGATCAGTGTAAATAATTAATTACAATTTTGTATAAACGTGCAGTCAGTCGTATGTATGTAGATTTTCTATACTTACGACCTGTTATTTAAATTTCTAATAAATCACACTACCGATGATACACAGTACATTAAATTAGTTAATGATTTCAGATAATAAACATTGTGTTTGATTTTTTTCTTAAATTATAGAAACTAGTTTTAAATGTGAAAATTATTGTATATAAACAAATTATTTAAGAACTAACTAATTATTATTTTTTTTTATTAGTATTATGACACAACTATTAGTATATAGATCCATATAATTTTCCGTTTATTTAAACTTGTTTATATTTATAACAGTTGTTGGCTTTTAATGTCTGACTGTCTGTTTAAAACAAGTATTCTGAAATGATTTTTATGTGTTTGTTTACTTTAAAGATTCAATATATAAGAAGGTTTTAGTTCAGATTCTTCTTCTCTCTATCAAAATATAGTTTAATTTGAAATTTTGCGAAAATATTTTGCATCAATTTTCGGTCATTCAGATAGTTCATAGTTATTCTCTTCGAATTATTTGGATACTGTGGATTGCAGATTAATCCGGAAACCAGTGTCATGTAGTTGAAGAGGTGCTATAAGTTTACGAGTGGAAGTAACGAATTACGAAGTTGCGGACTCGAAACCTTGCAGCAGCTTCTCATCTGCATGGATTTGGTAAAATGCACCCCTTCATGCCAACATTATCAGTTAAGTATGTTTACGACAGATGTCGAAACACTCTGTAGAGTTAAACAAAGACTTTTTTCGGGCCAGTAGTTCTATCAGCACTTCTAAGGCCTTAAAAGTCCTCCCAAAAAGTTTGCGATAGTTTATTCATTATTGGTGTAGGCTGTCATACGGTTGATTATGTCTGCCTATAATGTCTGTAAATGGAACAAATATTTTGATGTCTAATATATACGATTCTACAAAAAACCCCCCAGATAATTAGCTTGTTTGAAAACATCTGATATTTATGTGTCTATATGTATTTTAAATTAACCAGTTCTCTGATCTGTTTTAACTACTGTTTTTGCATAATCTAACAGAAAGAATAACATTGGTCATACGAAACCGGTTTAAATATTAACACAAATTATCGGGCGCTTATAAAATAATGGCGGTATTTAAGATTAATTTAAATTGTGACTTAATTACATATATATTTTAAATGAAACTGCTGGTTGTACCCTATATCGCGGCAGATAATATAATTAGTTCTTTCCATTGATTGTAAGGAATAACGAATAGTTAATGTTAAATTATGGAATCGATTTTTAATAAATATTCAACTTCAGAAAATTCTTTATAAGAATTCAAAGAGATCTATTTGGTGAATAATGATTTAGACAATATTTGTTTAGAATATTACTATATTTTACGATTCTATGTAAAGGTTTACATATGTATATCTCCAACAGTTTGACTACTTTTTTTCATAACATTTTAACTACTAAATCGTTACACTGTGCGTTAAATATAGCAATGTTTTTTTTTTATATACAACTGTTTATACTTGATTAGTGCCATCTGCTTTATAACCCACAAACTCGTTCAAGTTTTTTTTATTTGTTTTAATATTTATATATTTTGTTTTTCGTAGTCCCGTATTAATTACGCATATGCATATCATTTTCTACTAAATTTAAAATCAATCAATAAATTTTGTTTTGTTTTTTTTAAAAACAATATTTTAATTGCACATAAAATATGATGCGTTCTCTGAAGGCTCGTGAGAGAAATTTAATTCAATTCAGAAACTAGGTGATTGTTAATAATATGCAAACATAAATGTCTATTAATTTGTTTATAACAAAAGTTTGGATGATTAAATCTGTAAATTCTTATAACTACTGGTAAAATTTTAATATATAACAAAGCATTAATATATTCAGTGTTGTTAATTCAGCGCTTTTATCAGCTTTTTTGAATCAATTTGTATAATTTTAAAGAAAAATATCGAGTTAAAGAACTAGTTCGGTAACTGTTCCTAGTTAGTTTGAAAGGAGCATGTATATATGTATATCAGTTAGTTAGTTTAAAAGGAGGATGTATATACATCAAATCCGAAGAAATGCACCTAGGCCACTATCGGGCCTGTTGTGCGCTCCTTAACCACTGCCTTAGGAGGGAATCGAACCCACCACCTCCGGTCTACCAGACTAGAACACTAACCACTAACCTACCGGAGGCTACTATATGTATATACATCAAATCCAAAGAAATGCACCTAGTCCTCTATCGGGCCTAATGTACGCTCTTTCTCAAGAATTAAAATGACATTACGATAAGGCAGCGAAGGTAATCTATATAGACTAGACTATAGGCTAGACTATAGACTAGACTATAGACTAGACTATAGACTAGACTATAGACTAGATTATAGACTATAGACTAGACTATAGACTAGACTATAGACTATACTATAGACTATACTATAGACTAGACTATAGACTAGACTACAGAATAGACTATAGACTAGACTATAGACTAGACTATAGACTAGACTATAGACTAGACTATAGACTAGACTATAGACTAGACTATAGACTAGACTATAGACTAGACTATAGACTAGACTATAGACTAGACTATAGACAAGACTATAGACTAGACTATAGACAAGACTATAGACTAGACTATAGACTAGACTATAGACTAGACTATAGACTAGACTATAGACTAGACTATAGACTAGACTATAGACTAGACTATAGACTAGACTATAGACTAGACTATAGACTAGACTATAGACTAGACTATAGACTAGACTATAGACTAGACTATAGACTAGACTATAGACTAGACTAGACTATAGACTAGACTATAGACTAGACTATAGACTAGACTATAGACTAGACTATAGACTAGACTATAGACTAGACTATAGACTAGACTATAGACTAGACTATAGACTAGACTATAGACTAGACTATAGACTAGACTATAGACTAGACTATAGACTAGACTATAGACTAGACTATAGACTAGACTATAGACTAGACTATAGACTAGACTATAGACTAGACTATAGACTAGACTATAGACTAGACTATAGACTAGACTATAGACTAGACTATAGACTAGACTATAGACTAGACTATAGACTAGACTATAGACTAGACTATAGACTAGACTATAGACTAGACTATAGACTAGACTATAGACTAGACTATAGACTAGACTATAGACTAGACTATAGACTAGACTATAGACTAGACTATAGACTAGACTATAGACTAGACTATAGACTAGACTATAGACTAGACTATAGACTAGACTATAGACTAGACTATAGACTAGACTAGACTAGACTATAGACTAGACTATAGACTAGACTATAGACTAGACTATAGACTAGACTAGACTAGACTAGACTAGACTATAGACTAGACTACTAGACTAGACTATAGACTAGACTATAGACTAGACTATAGACTAGACTATAGACTAGACTATAGACTAGACTATAGACTAGACTATAGACTAGACTATAGACTAGACTATAGACTAGACTATAGACTAGACTATAGACTAGACTATAGACTAGACTATAGACTAGACTATAGACTAGACTATAGACTAGACTATAGACTAGACTATAGACTAGACTATAGACTAGACTATAGACTAGACTATAGACTAGACTATAGACTAGACTATAGACTAGACTATAGACTAGACTATAGACTAGACTATAGACTAGACTATAGACTAGACTATAGACTAGACTATAGACTAGACTATAGACTAGACTATAGACTATACTAGACTATAGACTAGACTAGACTAGACTATAGACTAGACTATAGACTAGACTATAGACTAGACTATAGACTAGACTATAGACTAGACTATAGACTATACTAGACTATAGACTAGACTAGACTATACTAGACTATAGACTAGACTAGACTATAGACTAGACTATAGACTAGACTATAGACTAGACTATAGACTAGACTAGACTATAGACTAGACTAGACTAGACTATAGACTAGACTATAGACTAGACTATAGACTAGACTATAGACTAGACTATAGACTAGACTATAGACTAGACTATAGACTAGACTATAGACTAGACTATAGTCTAGTCTATAGTCTAGACTATAGACTAGACTATAGACTAGACTATAGACTAGACTATAGACTAGACTAGACTATAGATTAAATAATTAATAGCTACAGGTGGAATAAACCCTTAAGTCAAAATCAACCCACGATTTCGTGCAGTGAGAGGCAAACTCAATGAATACTTTCACTGTTAGGAGCCGGTTGTACCTGTGTTCTCAACTGCTACCAGAAGCCCTCATGATTCTGTGATACAGTAATGTCTTCTCTATTATTGTTCTACGTTTTTAAGAAAATTGACTAACATTTTAAAAGTTAATTATTTATTACTAATTTTAATTTACTACACTGAGCTCAATTGACATTTTTCTAAGAAATTCTAAGAAATGATCGGTCATTAATATGCAAGTATTTTGAAATGCAATGATCATATTTACTTAATAAATTTGACGTCAAGAGCAAATAAGACTTGTAGTAATTAAACAGAAATATGACTTCTCTAATCAAAAACTTGTCTAATTAATTGTATATATGACAAGCCGGCAGCATTTAAATGCGGATTTGTATTTTACTATTAGTAGTAAGATGTATTAAAAATACAAATCTAAAAATATATAGTTACAGTCAGAGTTAATTAAATTTATAGTTATTGAATTATTATTGAAATCAATAAAATGTTTGTAACTATTGATAGATTATATGCACATTTTTATACCCTCCACCACCATCAGTGGTGATAGAGGGTATATATAACTTTGTCATTCCGTGCGTAACACCAAGAAATATTCATCTGAGACCCAACAAAGTATATATATTCTGGGTCCTTATCAAATTCGGAGTCGATTTAGCTATGTCCGTCAGGCCGTCTCTCCGTCTGTCTGTGTAAAACACGCTCACGATAAAACGAAGCAATATAATTTAACCAAATTCACCCAAAATGTTCTTCATTTTCCTAAGTTGTTTGGTATTGAAAATGGGCAAAATCGGTTCACACCGGGAAAAGTTATGAATCAAAATTTAAAACAACCTCGAAAAAAATAAGCATTTTTTACACATTCTGATGTAATTTTCTCGAAAACTATGTAAGATAATTCCATGGAAATCACCACACATTCGTTTCTACACAAGATCTTGATCCCTGCTGAAAATTACTAGAATCGGTCCACAATTTCATGTACCTCCCATACAAAAGTACATATTCCCGGAAAATGGGTTTTTTGTTCATAACTTCCGTCACAATGTAGATATCTTCACAAAATTTTACAAGTTAAAAATTTTATGTCAATAGAATTCATTCAGAGAAAAAATTTTCTGGATCGGTCCATAATTGGACATAGCTCCCATAAAAGGTACCCTCCCGAAAATCACTTAAACGCGCATAACTCATTACCAAATTAAGATATCCATATAAAATTTGGTATATGTATTGTCCATATGCATAGGAATATTACTGTGAAAGTTTTTTTCCGATCGGTCCATAATTGGTCAAAGCTCCCATATAAGGTCCCCTCCCGAAAATCACTTAAACGCTCATAACTCATTACTAAATTAAGAATCCATATAAAATTTGGCACGAGCATTGCCCATATGCACAAAAATATTACTGTGAAATTTTTTTCCGATCGGTCTATAATTGGTCATAGCTCCCATACAAGGTCCCCTCCCGAAAATCACTTAAACGCGCATTACTCATTACTTAATTAAGATATCCGTTTGGTACAAGTATTGCTTATATGCACAGAAATATTACTATGAAATGGTTTTACGATCGGTCCATAACTGGTCATAGCTCCCATACAAGGTCCCCTCCCGAAAATCACTTAAACGCACATAACTTTATATACATAATTGGTCATAGCTCCCATACAAGGTCCTTTTACGAAAATCTCTTAAACGCACATTACTCATTACCAAATAGAGCTATTGATACAAAATGTGGCACAAATATTAGTTTTGTATACAAAAATTCTATTTCAAGATTTTTTCACGATCGGTTCATAACATGGGTGCGCTCGGTCCCACACTAGGTTCCCTTCAGAAAATCACTTAAACACACATTACGATATAGATATAAAATTAGACTGAAATATAGCTTTTATGTACAGAAATTTTGCTTAAAGAATTTTTTACGATCGGTCTATATTTGGTCATATCTCCCATGCTAGGTCCTTCCCCTAAAAGCGCTTTAACCGTATATAACTAGTTGCATTATCAATTTGTGTAGAACAAAATTATATATATGTATTTTGAAAATCCTTAAATCTATCACACACATGCATACATGCAAATACTAAATATCACTAAGCGCTATTAAAATATAAAGAAAATGGCGTTTGTAATGTTCAATAAATCTTGGAATTGTAATACATTTAAGCTGTAAATCTTGGGATTTTTCTATTTAAGACATGAGAAATCTTATTTCTACAAATATTTGATCAATTAGAAAAGTATTAATATAAAAGTAGCTGGTGGAGGGTATTTAAGATTCGGCTCAGCCGAATATAGCACTCTAACTTGTTTAAAATAATATTTGTCATTTTAATCTCCTATGAAAAATATGGTATATTAATATTGATTCGCCATTATATTTGTACATACTTATATAGGACATAAAAGTTAAAAAAAACAACGTTTGATATCGCTCTCCGTACGCCTGTCTGTTGAAGGGAAAGAGGATTCTGATCAGCTCTTCCTTATTTAAAGTTTTCAAATGTTATGGAATTCACGAAGGCGACTCAGTTATGCTTATAAAAGGAATATTTCATCTCTAAAATCGAGATCTTTTATCTTTTACTTAATACTAGAGTTCGCCCAGCGGTCGAAATTCGACCAGAACCAATGCTGCAAAAATTGCATAAATATGCTAAAATAAAACCCTATTTTTGTAGTTCAAATCTGTGGTAAAAAATTAACTTTATTGATATCAAAGTGTATAATTTGCTTTGATTAATGTTTTCTTTTAGAAAATGTGATATGTTTTAGTAAAAGTCCCATCAGAAGTTTAAAACCTCAATTGTCAAAATTAGTTACACAACTTGTTTTTCAAAAGTATTTCAACTATTTTAAAAGTAAAAAATAACGAACATTTTTTCTATCAACTTATTATTTCCTACACATATACGCTACCTTCACAATGCTGGAGTATTTGGATGTCATTAGTAGTCCATCATCAGATATGCATATGCTGTATAAATTATCCCTTATAACACTCGATAAAAACAGCAGACCAACATTTATTAAAACACTCTACATCCCAAAAGACATGATTTATATTTAGCAATTTCATCTTTTTTTATATAGCATATAACCATCACCTATTCAACTTACAGTTTTCACTTTACACTACTATTTCCTAATTGGTTAGAATAACCCAAAAAAGAAGAATATCAACAAATCCTCGCTGTGCTAAACCTGCATATAAGCGATATACCTATCCATTTATTGCGGTGTATCATTTTCCGGCATGACCAACTAAACTTTACTTATACTTTATACAGGCTTTTTTATTACTTACTGACACTGAATCAATTCGTTAATCCATCATTTAAATCTTCCAAATCAATCAAATCTAATAATTATGTACCGCAATTCAGTATTTTATTTCACCGATTTTTTTTCGTTAAACAGAATTGAAAAGTATCGGCAGTGTAACGATCAATAAAAAGTTCACGTTAATAATTTTGTATTTTAAAAATATTTCAATACATAACTTTTGACATTCTTGTATTTTTCCGATCTTTGTCTTTAAAATATTATACGGTCGTTAAAAAGTTAGGGAATTGAAAATTCATTAACGTAACCGATATTTGTCATTACTTTACGATATCAATACTTAAAATTAAAAAAAATTACTGATGTCCTACCAATATTTTTCCAGGTCAAATACCAATATCACTACATTGTTTGACATATCTTGAGGTGTCCCCAAGCATTATTTACACATCTTTTTATATTCCCAGTTCGTTGTTTCCTCGGGAATGTACTTCAATTTAATAATCTTGAAAAGTTTAAATAACGAAAAAACCTCCAATAGAAAACTCTGAATATAAAACTGAAGTCCTAATTCTTATAAAAATAGTCCTTTCGATTTGGTAACAATCTTAACGATATTATAACAAAATAGATCATTATCTGATTCACAATTTAGCTCTTTACAAAAAAATATGAAGCAATAAAATCCTATTTTCGCTTTGCCTAAGCCTGTTTACATACATATTTGTTTACAAAAATCTTATTAAAAACAACAACAAAAACAAATATCATGCGAAATACAGAAAAAAAACAGTAACAGAGAAGTTAAACGTTTCTGTACTCTCCTCTCTTTTTTTAAAAAAGTAAACAACACGGTTTACTTTTTTGTTTTGTTTCTTGCTTTGTTTGTTTGTTTTTAATTTCATGAATACGTACGTGTGACTATTGTTTCTATGTATTAGTAACAACTTTAAACACTTATAGCTCGTAAAATTCTGAACCGATCTCATTAATATATATATTGTGCACATCTGCGAACAAATACCTTTAAAATGATATATTTTTTGCCAAGATCAGATGTATACTGTAAGAGTAAAAGGGGTCACAAAAAATCGTCTTGCCTATTAATTATATAGATACGGAGCTTGTTAAGAACCCCAGAAAAAAAGAGTTTATATGTTATATCAGGAGATCTTGATAAAAGTTCGCACAAGTAAGTTTTATACATGCCTTGAGTTTTATATGACCCTGCCGAATTTCTAAATGATCGGACTTCATTTGACCCTAGCCCCCATACAGACCCCCATTGCAGAAAACGACTTGAATATCTGCGATTCATTTATTAACACTGTCATTGCAATGAAATTTAACACAGAGAAATATTATATAAATACAAATCTATCCAGCCCATTTTATCGGGATCGGTCCACATTTGCTCCCATCCGCCATATAAAGCCTCTTTTAGATAATTAGTTTTTCGTCAATAAATTGCTTAAATAAATCGGAGTCAAGGTAATATTCGAGATAAATGCTTTATTATGAAAAATAAATCACATTTTATGCATAACTGGTGTAGGGTATCATATGGTCGGCCATGCCTTTCTTACTTGTTATTTTTCGAGTTTTCCGCAGAAAAGACTACATCATAAAAGTTTATACTCAAAAGATATTCAGAGATTGTATCACTATGTCTTGGACATGACATCCGAGATGAAGCAGCAGGAAACCCGAAATATAAATCAGTACTGATCTCCAAGGGGGTGGAGGAGATTTTACATTAGTTTCGTTGTCTGACCATAAAGATCAATGACAGGCAACTACCAAGTATCAACCTGACAATTTCCAGATATATACTGAGGTCCTCCTATAGAAGGGAAGCGATTCCCAACGGTTCATAAGTATTCAGATGTATATAGCACATGTACACAGAGAAAACAGATTCATTGTGACAACCGAATTTGTTTCCAATCGAATTCAGTCGGTTCTCACAACTATGCCATAATTCGATTGCAATTACTGTAAAATTCGTTTACTATTACTGAATATATGGTGTACACAACTATTTTAAATTATTATTCGGTAATCTGGATTGAAATTATCGGTATACGCAACTGAAATATTATTTATTGAAAACCAATTTGTGGATTATGTGTATCTTAAAATAAATTTTATTTTGTTTAAAACATTTACAATAAAATATGAATATGTATGTATGTAAATACAAACTTATAAATATAAACCAGCAACATTTCCCTTCTTGTTTTGAGATTTTGATGGTATGTAGTTGGGATTTTGCTCTTCATACTGTCCAACATTTCCAAAGCTACCTTTCCACGCTTTTCCGCTGCTGTAAAATGATTAAAAATTATTGAAAATAACCACAATAGATTTTAAGATATATAATGGACTAAACATTACCCTTTTTTATCAGCATTAAGTTATCTTCAAATGTAATTAGAATTTTTTTTAATTATAAATTCGTTTTATTTTATTTATTTTTGTTAACGTCAACTATAATTATCAAATAATCGGTTGTGAACACCGAATTTGATTCCTTTAACCTCAATAGTATTTTAAATAATTTTCCCAATTGATAATTGGTTGCAATGATCAATATTTTTTACTTTCTACTGATTTTCGGTTACAGCGACTAATATTTGATGTTCTAAAGTTTTAATCCTAAATAAAATTCGGCTGCATTTACTGAATTAACAAAATAATTTAATAACCGATACAATTCAGTTCAAATTATTGATTTGGAAATTGTTAAAACCACAATTCGATTATTATTATGGTTTCTTAATACTGAGTATAGAAAATCGGTTAGTTATACAGTTTTTCAATAACAGCGATACAATTTTAATTAATTTAACTAAATATTTATCATGGTAACCGATTTCCAATCAATCTGTTTTCTGTGTGTATATATATGTATATATGTATTAGTATTTTAAACAACATTCCCTGCCCGAATTTTGTGTTTAAACTACAGCCACGTGGACGCTAAAGGGATCCAATAACCGGAACAAGACAAAGTCCGAAAGATCGTGATACAAATAAGATAGAATGGCTGTTTCGATCTCAGGTCAAATCATACATTTTATGTACTTGTAACACCTGTTTTACACCGAAATTGTAATCACACCAAGATGGGGGAAGTTCATGAAGGTAACACGACCCCGGTTAAACCCACTCTCGTATAGTGGTGGACTTATAAATAATTCTAAGAATGCCCGTAGCACATTAGTCAGTGTTGGTTAATAGAAAACCGTAACGTTCGCTAAGATAAGGACCGTTTTTTAATTAATAGTAGTGAGAGGAGGTTTAGTAGGTTCCAATATGTCGGAGGATGATATTCAAGAGTTTTTGTCCCAGAGTAAACAAAATTAACCTAAAAAAACAAGTAGTTTTTAGTGATAGGTTAGATTAAAAGAAGGATGTGTGTTCTATAATAGATCCTATATAGGCCGCTTTCGGGCCTATTGTATGCTGATGGTACTCAAAGCAGTTATTTTTTGCAATATTCAGAAACACAGTTTCCTAGACGCAGTTCCTTAAATTTACCTATCTGTTTTCCTGAGCCATTTATATCTATAATATTATCGCTCTCAAGATATTTGGGTCTAATTTTGACGAAAGCTTTTTAAAGACAAAGTTGTGCCCGTAAAACTCTATGTCCACTCAGAATACTTGTATAAATCTCGGACTTGCTCATTCTCACCTCACGCTCACCTCATAGAATCTTTGTGCTTCACCCACCGTTTAATTATTTCAAGTGGCCGAGTGGAATTCTTCGGGAACTCGAATGGAATGTTCATTCGCTCTTTCGTTACGAATTATCCCCTAGTATCCTCACCCTTACCTCATGGAATCTTTGTGTTTCTACCCGCCGTTACCTTACATCTGGAAGAGTATACTCTAATGTTCTCTTACAATCTAATACGATCTTAGATATAACTTTACCATCTGATATTGCTGTAATTGTCTTCTGGCTTTTGGTAAATATTCCAACTGAATTAGGTTTCATCATTTTTTCAATTTACTTTACAGCTTTACACAAAGGGAAAAGGAAATATACACGCCTGGTACCAAATTGACACCAAAGAGTTTATAATTTTTCAATAACATCCGTTGTCAAAGTATATACTATATATACTATATTGTCGTACGTATGACATCACTGCGTTGTCAACATTCCAACATTCGTTGTCGAAATCTAAATTTTATACACATCCGTTGTCTAACATTTAGACAACGTGGTAAGCTCACTATTGACAGACAATTCGTTGCCAATAGTGAGCTTACCACGTTTGTTAACATTTATACAACGGATGTGTATAACATTTATATTTGGACAACGAATTGTTGCAATGTTGTAAACTTTACATAGTGTTGTCGTACGTATGTATTGTACTTTGACAACGGATGGTATTGAAAAATTATAAACCGTTTGGTGTCAATTTGGTACCTGTCGTGTATATTTCTTTTTCCCTCAGTGTAGTATTGAATGGGTGTTTTATGATAATTTTTAATTGGTTTAATAAATACTTCCCTTTGAGTGCAAATAGAATTATTTTAGCAAGTGTTACTGTAATAGTACTTAAAATTTCTTAAATAAAATTCTAACTAAAATTTCATAATTTATAAACTTTATGTATAAATTATTTATAAAAATTATTAATTATTTTATAAATAAAATGTATAATTGTATTGTGTATATTTTTAATTTGTGTGTCTGGTATAGTTTTCTAAATGTTTGTTTTATTTTACATGTGTCATTTAGTGCTGAAAAAGATCATTACTTTCGATATTGAATATTCGCTATAATCATTACGTTATTCATTATATTATATTATTTTTAATAAAGATTTCAATATCTGTATGTTTCTACATAAAGAATTGAACATAATGAGACGGATTTTTTAAATAAATTTTAATTTTTTCAAGATCATTGTACTCATTTATAACGATCATTTGTTCGAGTTAACATTTTGTTGCTCGTTAAAACATTTATTCAGTTAATAAAGTTCAAATGCTTGTGTAAACTAAAATTGTATGATTTCGTGAAATGGTTTTGTTTTGTTTTTTTTTTCCTGTTCCCACATTCAAATATTCCATTTAATGTTTTATGCTCACCTGCCATTAAAATCTTCAATTCGTTTACGTTCACGAATTTATGTTTGTTTCTATTTGTTTTCATAATCTTTTGGTTTAAAATTTTTCTTTAATTATTTTCTTTTAATTAAATTTTCTTCTTTTGATTTTGTAACGAATTTAATTTGAAAATACTCGTACGATTTTTAGTTTACAAGATCAATCGGATTCACGTTCCCTATCCGATTCCTTGGATAATATACCTTCAAATGTATTTGGACCTGAAGGAATTGTGACTCGTTTTACTCTGCCGTTATCGTATGGTCGCAAAGAGGCGCGCCAAAAACGTTTGGGGTAAAAACACATAATATTCAATTATTTTTAACAAAAAAAAAAAATCAAGTTTCCATTTTGTTCATTTATTTAAGTTTTAAAATTAAATTAGTTTTTAAAAAGAAAGAAAAATTAAATTCAATTCCTGCCGTCACCAAAAAACATAATTGTGAATGAACAAATTTGACTATAGTAGAGCAAAATAGTATTTTTTTAGTTATAAAAATAAATAGAATGCTTTAGGCATGATATGTACAGTGGGTAACAAAACATGTTGGATTTATTTCAAAATTCATCATATTAAAAAACTTCTTTGTTTTCTGAAATAATAAAAAAATACATTTTCTCACGATCGGTTCAGAATTTATCATAATCGATCGATCATTGGTCTCAAGATCGATAACCATTCTGTGACAGGCCTCAGAATTAAGCTAAAACAACTAGTTGCGAAATATATTTACAAATTTTAAACATTTTGTCAGTTTTGAACAGTTATAAGTCTAGGGACTAATATAGTTCGTTTAAAATAATTGGCTCATATACCTCTTAGGCATAAACACAGTTGTATGCCATTAGTCTACATTGTTTTGTTGCAGCCTGTACAAGAGTTTAAGTTATTTTTACGCTTAATGTATATATTATATGTATCTGTCTATCTATATGTATACTTTGCTATTTATAATTATGATTTTAATTATTAATTATCATTACGTTTAAATGTTTGCTAATTAAAAGTAGCTTAGGCAATTTGTTTTTAATTTTATTTGTAAAAATATTTTTATCGGGGTATGCTCAACAATTACACGGTTTATTTAGAAATTTCACTCTAAGTAAATTACATAATAAATGCAACTAAATATGTACGTATTTAACTGGAATTTAGTTAACTTTATAATAAAGTTATTTTTGTGCATTTTGCTAAAAAAAAATTTAAAAAAAATTCAATAATATATTTTGGTGAAAATTAGGCAATTTTAATTTGTGAAATTCACAAAAAATACAATACAAAAAATAAGATGTATTATATATCAAATCCGAAAGAATACACCTAGTTCTCTAACTGGCCTATTTTGCGCTTCTATACTCGGAACTGTTAGTGACAGCATCATCCGATGCTGAGAAACTCAGTTTCCTACTTATTTCTTGAAAAATTTCCAATCAATATTGGTGAGAGATGTTATATACGGAATAACATCGTTCCTGAGATATTTGGATCTAATTTCGCAATGACAAAGAATGTGTTCACTGTCTTTTTCGCATGTTCTACATTCGTCTGAATTCACCTCTAATCCTTTTTTCCACTCAGAATACGTATCATTATACTAATCTCAAACTTGTTCAGTCTGAGGAGGCTTCTCGTCCTCTTCTCGTTTGAGTTACCCCTTTAGGATTGTGGTTATAACCACTGTCTTCATTGCGTCGAACGGTTTTGCATTCGTTAGGTACACTTCTTCAACTTCATTTGCCTTTATAGCAGGTTTAGTTGCTCTTTCGTTGCCGACTATTACCGAGTGGCCTATTGCTCATATATTTTTTTAAACGTTGTATTTATTTTATTGAATTTGCCCTGTACATAAGGCCTTACAATAAGTAATCAAATATTAAAACTAAATTCGTTTACTGTCTAATAAGAGTTGTTTTTGGGTGAGTAGTCTTGCAAGTGGGTTTGGATGATTTTGCAGCTTTACAATATATTTTTCACGGACCTTCCGAAATTCTTCTCTCACTATTGGAACTTCTAGATCCCTATGGATGTTCTGATTTCTTATATATCATGGTGCTCCCGTCATGGTCCTAAGAATTTTTAATTGTGTCTTCTGTATAATATAGATACTGCTATTGCTGGCTGTATCCCATAATTGGATACCGTAAGTCCAAATAGAGCCCAATGCGGTCTTCGGTATAACCCTACCGCCTTTATTATGTTCTGGCTGTCGGTTAACCTTTGTTTGGCATAATATTTATTTTAAACCAGTTTACACACTCCGTTACTTTCTAATGTAAGTTTTTGCTGGGTCCTTCTGACATTTTGCTTGAGAAGAGGATTTGATGATAGTATCTGCGTAGCACTACTCTCCTATTTATTTAAGGTTTAGCTGCTGTTTATAATCGTTTTAAGAAATGTATATATATTTGAATTTTTCCTTAAAAAATAGTTCAAGGAGTGCGGGTCAAGATGTCGAAGTGCCTTACATGAACACATGCCGTGTTGGCCTTTTTTGACGGTGGTACCTTCAATCACTGCGTGAGCTGACTAGACGACTCACCGCCGCCCTTTTATGTATCTTACACGCTGCATTGCTGCTCCGTTGCTTAACTTTCGAGATGCAAAAACATCTCTTCCGTTTACAACCACGCAGATGGGATGGTCTCTGTTGAGTCGGCAACAGCACCTAGAGACGTTTAACCGATATTCTCTACCTGCGAATTTGAGTTTAAACCACAGCCACCATGTGCACCGGGACAAGACAAAGACCGAAACTCTGCCGAGCTACTAGTTCCCGTGGTCATTCCATCAAAAAGGTCGCGGACACATTTGATCATCACTATTTTATAGTCCTGGCAGACTAATGCTACTGGTAGCACCTCTTTTCCCCGGGATTGCAATAACACTAAACTCAGAGATATGTACCAGAAACCCTTTACACATTCATTTTTACATAGTCATATCCAACGATCATTTATTGCCGATCACTATATATTCATGCCAAAAGAAATGGATATCGCAGTTAACGGTGATCGGTAGCCTCAGGTTGTCCACTTCACTTTCTTAAACAGCTGTTTTTTATCGATCAGGTAGTTTGATCAAATTAGTTGTCTTCGATTTGGCTTCCTTTGTAATTGATGTTTTGCCAAGTACTATGACTAGTAATGTGTAATTCGATTACTTATAATTTTAATTAAATTTTACCAATTAGAATTACTTGTAATTACAATTACTTATAATTGTTATTTGTAAACTTCAATTACAATTAAAAGTAATTTTAATTAATTTTATTTGTCAATTACATATTAATTGAAATTGACAAAACTTCAACTATGTAATTGTAATTTAGGTATTAGTAATTACTATTACAAGTAATTAAAAGGGAAAAGTCACATTTACAAGTTTGTAATTGGCAAAACTTCAATTACAATTACAAATAATTGTAATTGGTTATTTAAATAACACACTATACCTTATTGTAATTGCTGAAACTTCATTTACAAGTAATTGTAATTGGTAAAGCTTCAACTACAACTACATTCGAAGTAATGTTATTTATTTCAATTACACATTACAAAAAATATGGTAAAACTTCAATTACAAGTAATTGTTATTGGTAAAGCTTCAATTACAATTAAATTTTAAGTAATGTAACCATTACCACCTACTATTTCCGAAATTATTTGATGGAAAAAAATTATGTTGCTTTGTTTAGGCTTGAAGTATATGAAATATTGAATATCTGTTCAAATCTCCTAAAAACAAACTTTTGCTTGAAACAGTTGTCGCTGAATTGGCAAACTTTGGTCCAGTATGACACGTCTAGTTAAGCAGAAAAGGAGTAATTGTCCTGGAATTTAGTCTAATAAGAGCTTCGTTCAGTTTCTGGCTAAAATATTATTCATTAAAAAAATATTTAATTTGCCTTATTTTCATGGAAATTTTGAACACTTAACTTTAATTTATTAAAGTGCCATTTATTAGCATGATATTTACATTACTTTCCAATTAAAATATTTTTTATGAATTACACCATCATCCCTCTACTCTATTTATTCATGCCACTGGTATTTTAATTGTTTAACCACAGACTTAATTCCAGGAATAATTAAAAAATTTTGTAATTTTTTTAAATGTATCCTCCTCAAAATAGTGGCAGACATAATACTACTAATTCTACATAATCTATGGGGGATTTATAGCTAAACTCATTTAATGGTCAACAAGTTTTTTTTCTATTTGGGGGGAAAATATTAAAGGGAATTTTCGATTTACATGATAATGATGTTGAACATAATAAATGGGAATTTTCAATGTACTTTAAGTTATAACTAAGAAATAATGTCTTAGATGCATAATAATTTGGAAAAATTTGTTATTGAAATTTCTTAATTTCACTTAAAATGACAAAATATAGAATTATTAGAGAATTTTTAATTTTATAATGATGTATTCATAAACATTTTTTATTCTTCAAATAAATTATCTGGAAATTTTTATGAATATAGCCGTAAATTTATATTTAAGTAATTTAGGTTTTAAGTTATGCCCTTCTGCTTTAAAGTTAATTAGTTATTTTTTATTTAATAAGTATTTATTTAATAAGGCTTCTTCTTTTCTTTTTAAACAATTAGTTCTTATATTTAAATTATGATTTGTTTTATTTCTTAGAAGTAGTAAAGGAATGCTGTGTTTTTAAATTTAATATGTTTTTAAAATTCCATATTTAATAAATTAACTAAAGAATGCAATTTATGCAAATTATTTAAACATTAAATTAATTGGTTTCCTTTTATTTCTTTAACATTTTTTTTTTGATATTTTAAATTTACAAATAATATTAAATGAAAAACATTTGCTGCATTCTTGTTGTTGTTTTCCTTTAAGTATTTATAAGTTTTTATGATTTAATTTTTAAATTGTTTAACCCCTCCCCACCAGTTTTTTCCCGTTTTGTTAATGAATAAATTTGTCTTAGAGAATGCTGTGTAAAATATTAAAACATTATTGTTGTTTCATATTTAAACATTTATTTTTTCAGTTCATCACCGGATTCATTAAATGCCGATCGAAGTGATAAATCTGCTTTGGGTATGGCATCGCCTCAGGCTCTTTATAAACTGGTGGTTCCCCTGTTACGTTGTGAGGTGGCAGATGTACGCGATGCTGCTGTAAATGCTTTGGGAATGATAAATCATGATGCTCTCAAGTGAGTTGAAAAATGAAATATATATTAAAAAGCAATATTACAATATCTATGTGGAAACAGTAACCAGTACTAATATAGCATATGTTTAGTTTGTATGTGAGTCAATATAACACAGCAAACATTTGTTTTCAAATTTTAGGAATAAATCTGGATTTTCAGATTGAAACAATTTGATTTATTTTCCAAAATAAACCAAGTTCACATTTAGTATATGTATCTCTAGTATAAACTTTATAATCTTGAAAATTTAGTCTTAATATATATATCCCAGGAAGAAACTTGTTAAAGTTGTCTATGATTTCACATATTGCTCATATAAATGATCTTACATAAAATTAAATAAAATTGGCTTTTCAAGTGAAGCGCCACACCCACTATATATTTCGCTCATATTTCTTTCTATTAATCAAAATGTAGTCAAAACCGTTGGAAAAAATTTCGATTTAACAGTTAAACATTTAAAACTATTCAATAATAACTATGTATTTATTTTTGTAGGACATGCCAGGCCCACTATTTTAATTCCAACCACTTTTATATAATTTACATAAAATATAAACAGAATTACTCGTGTACAATTTTGCGACACGATTTATTTTAAATATTAATTAAAAACATTAATTTCAATAGATGCTGCCACGCCCACTATTCAGATCCCGCCCATCTTCATATTCCAATAAATTAATAATTAATTATTTAATTCTTGGGATGTTTTAGTACTATCAGTGCAATATTTATCGTAATAGTCAATAATGAGTGGTGCTACGCCCACTTTATGACCCCGCCTATTTTAAATAATTAAAAAATATTAATGTTTTCAAATTGAAAACAAGTAAGAAATTTTAGTCGGGCAGGGCCATCAATGAAAGTATAAAACTTAATTGTACCGCTTTTTGTCGAGATACTAGTATATTGAACATAATTATAGGCTCAAAAGCCTTATTCGGGTGATTTGTTTGTATGGGGGCTACGTGAAATATAGGACCGATCTTAACAATTTTCAATAGGTAATTTTCAAGGTTTTCAAGCCCTATTCGGGGGTTCAGGTGTATGAGGGCTAGGTGAAATAATGGACTGATATTAACCATTACCTGGATTACATGGACGAACAGACAGACGGATGGCAGGACATAGCTAAATCGACTCAGAAAATGATGAAAATGATTCTAAGCCGATTGGTACTTTAAGGTGTGAGTAGGACCAATATTATTATGCGTTACAAACATCAGTACAATATATACCCTTCCCACTAAAGTGGTATAGGGAATATTGGACATAACCAGTCCACAATCCAAAAGGTCCGCTTTTGTCATAAACAAGTATTTTATGAATTAAAATATTTACCAATGAATCGGTTTCTAATTTAAAGAAAATCACTTTTCTACAATAAAACGCTTAAAAGTCAAGGTATTATGTTATTAGATATTAGTTACTCTCTGGATTTCTAAAGTTAGGTTCATAATTGACCCAAGTCAACGAAAATCGCCCTGATTGCCCATATTAGTATAAAAAGGTTTTCATGGTGGGTATATACGATTCTTACTAGTTATACATTAAAGTTTACCGATCATCAGCAAATTTATGTAAACAGAAAGATTTTTTTTAAAAAGCACCTCTGAAGCATAAAATTAGTAATGGGTCTATTATCGATAGCAACTGAACACCAGCTGAGTTGTCAGTTGCCAAAATGACATTACAGATGGCAACTGGCAACCGACAGCTGAAAATTTCAGTTGCAAAATTGGCAACAAGAAATTTGTGATTGCTGAGATGTTTTTTAAAGAGTAATTTTGTAAAAAAATAATATTTAATTCCTAAATAATGTTGATTTAATGGGTCCGTGTCAATTTTATTGGGTCAGTGTCATTTTTTATGGGTCTGTATCATAATTTTATGTTTCCAAAAACGTTTCAAATTGAATGGCCATGATTTTCAAAACTGTTTTTAAAAACAAAATCTTTAGAACTTCATTTCTGAATTTATTTTATATTTTTTCCACAAATTTAACTTTCATTTAAAATAGTATCCATATTTTTATTGTTTGTTTACAGTTTTTAGTTGCTAGTCTGTCAAAGTAATCACAGATGACACAATATCGATAACTATTTGGCAACTAATGAAAGTTGCCGTTCATAATACTAAGTTTTATGTTAGTTGTGTTGACTGCTGTCAACTCGATAACTCTTTCCCTTAATGTTTGTTGGGCCTACACTCGTGTATTGGTTTTAGTAAAGGTGAAAGATGTGAGTTTTTTTTTTTTTTTCAAATTATACATGAGTAGCATTTATCATATGTGATTTAAAAGCACAGTGTTCTTTTTTTCAATTTGAAAATAGTGGAAAGGTTAGCTTTTTGAGGAAGTCGACTCACTTGGTTCCAAGAGCTTTTTACCTGGAATGAATGACTTTATCTTGTTTAATGCAATGTTGGACTGTCTGCGGTATCAGTCCTAATACCTGGGTAAAGACAGAAAATGCTCAATTTTTTCTTCGCTTTAGTAGGAACAACATAAGCAGTAGTCTGGACTACATGCTGTTTCGATTTCCACTTCATGTAAGTTAAAACGGAGAGTGTAAAAGACGGCTCTCAGACTTGTATCCAATCTTCAACGGGTAAAGATTTCAAACGTTTCATTATCTGAATAGAATGAATCGTTTGTTATCCTAGCTCTGAATCGTTTCCCAAAAGGAATGTTGAAGAGTAATTACAGCATGTAAGTCAGACCAGACTACATGCTGTAAGTCAGACCAGTTCGATACTATTGTATCGATTTCCACTTCATGTAAGTTAAAATGGAGAGTGTAAAATACGGCTCTCAGACATGTATCCAATCTTCAACGGGTAAAGATTTCAAACGCTCCATTATCTGAATAGAATGAATCGTTTGTTATCCTATCTCTGAACCATTTCCTAAAAGGAATCTTGGAGAGTAATAGTCAATGTTGTCAGGAAGTTAAATCTAAGTTGGATTTCCTAAAATAGAGTCATGATTATATTGCCATTTCGCAGTCTTGGGAGTAATATCCCGTGTCCTTTCTATGGCATAAAGAAGTTCCTTCTAAGACATTAGTTCAAAAACTAGGATTATCCTCATAAATTTTGCACTTTCAGAAGGATTTAATTCTAGTTCGTTTAGTCGTGGTACCAGAAAAATTGGAATCCTCTATCTTTTCTTCATAAAGAGTTATAAAATATTTCTACTCAGAATTGGAGCAATAATTCATCCTTTCCCTGTCGCTCGTAAAATGATTTAGTCAGAGGGACGATTCTTCGCTGTCACTTAGTCATTTAGTGTCATCAAATGCAGAAAAGCGATCATCCTTACTGCTTGAATGTTTATCAACCAGTGCTCACAGGATCTTCTACCCTAAAAAGCAACTTGATTATGGTCTTGAACAGCGTTGGGGGGTAATGATTACATTTTCAATTACAATTACATTTGAAGTAATTGTAATTGAAGCTTTACCAATTACAATTACAATTACTTGTAATTGTAATTGAAGTTTAGACAATTTGACAATTACAATTACTTGTAATGGTAATTCAAGTTTTGCCAATTACAATTACTTGTAATTGAAGAATTTCCAATTACAATTACTTGGAAATGTTGAATTTTGTTCCTTATAATTACATGTAATTTGTAATTGGTTATTACTCAATTACACATTACAAGTAATTGTAATTGACCATGTAATAAATTTCTTTGTGTAATCATTACCCCCATGCCTGGTCTTGAAGGCCTTCTTAGATGAGTGGGGTTTAAGAGTTGGTGATCATAATCGATCCATTGCTCGCATGTGACACGGGTTCAGTCGTTTTCACATGCCTCCTATGATACTAATTACTCTCTCTTACAATTTACCTCTTCACCGTATGTTATAGGTATGTCTATATGTTTGAAGAGCTAATAGTCAAAGATCTCTTGAGAACTCATTCTGAGTAGAGTTTCCGCATTCAAAGGCTTTTATATTAACATGAACTAGTTATAATCGTCTGTCTGTCGTAAAAGTTTAATACTTTCATACAGGAGAGTTAGCCATCGTCCGAGTTTAAACTATAGTTTCTACAAACCCCGGGATGTCCATTTGTCTAGTCGTGGCTTGATATAGTGAAACAAATGCTCAGTAAATTAGTGGACAAAGGAAACATTCTTCTTTCGTTCATTTAGAAATAGATTTATTTCCAAAATTTTTATAATCGAGCTCCACAGTGCCTTGGTTTTTTCTTTTTCGCGTAACTAATCTAATAAACATTAGTTTCTGACGTTGTTTTAAGAGATAAGTGTGGATTGTAATGATTATGTGTGATACAAAAGTTGCAGTATAATATTGTATAAATAAAGTTGATGGATGATTTTAACACTTCAACCTTTTCTTACCCCTTTAAATATAAATATATTGCTTTTCGTCTAAAATAGACAAACTATTCATTTAATATTTCATGCTACAAATATTTGTTTTCATTGTTAATTCTAATATTAAAAGTGAAACATTATATTAAGGAAAGGCTTGCTTGCTGGCCACATTGAGCAAATATATTAATATGCGTCAGGTCACATTATTAGTTTGCCAACTCTCTCTTTCTCTCTGTGATTTTGTACAAAATAACTTTCTTTAAGATTTTATTCCTAAGTGATTTTACTTGTTGTCTGTTAAATAAATATTTCAACAACCTCTTGAAGATACATACATCTTTTTTAGTCATCATAATGAGTTTGTCTTTACGTTTGTAACACTTTGAAATGTTGGTCATAAACCTTACTCTAAGACGCCCATCCGTCTGTCTATCTGTTAACACACGATATTGGACCCTATCGTCTTTTTACATATTAAATTGTCGGCTCAAAATTAAATGTCAGACTTACGAAATTAATTTTCAATTTACGCCACATTTCTCGTTGTTGGGTATATATAATACGGCTTAACCCAATATAACACTTACATATTTGGTTTATCATTATTAAATGCTTCAGGTTCCTTAAGACAAAAGTGATTTTTCAAGGATATATACTTATACATGGAACATAAATATAAATAATTATGTAAACTCATACGAAGATAAACATATTTTTATAACTTTGTTTTTTTTTGCAAACACTTAAATTTTCATAAATTATTAACAAACGATTTTTTCCGCATCCTTTTCTAACTTTCATTTTATGTTTTCTTTTGCAGGGATTTAATGGAGGAATTAGTCGTCTATATACGTGAAGCTGTTGACAGGAAACAGGAAAACATGCGAAGACGTAGACGACGTGATGCCCTGCGTTTGCAACTGGTGCGAGTGCTGGAGAAAATTGCGGAAAATGGTACATTCGGTGTAAGGTGAGGATAAACATACATACTAGATAAATATTTATGTAAATGAAAGTGTTAAAATTGTGTTAGTAAGTATTTAATGCTTACAAGTTGGTATGCTAAATGTGTTTAAAGGATTAACACAAATGTTAATGTCTTCTTTTTATAGCAATTCTATGTAATGGTGACTATTTATAATCTATGGTTTTAAATATTTAACAATTACTTACCCTTAAGGAGATAATTAAAAGTGAAAAGTAAAGTTAGATATTGGTGTAGAGTTAAAAGTAAATTATAAAACTAGCTATACCAAGTGTGCTTTGCTACCCTTAAATTAATATAATTAGCATTAAATTTATGGGGGAGGTGCCATGCCCACTATTGTAAGTTTACTTATTTTTCCAAATACTCACACGCATTGCAATATTGATCGTGCAAAATTTGTGGAGCTCTAACGGTTTCCCAGATAAATGAATTTTTGTATTGAGGTGTCACGCCCTTTATTGTTAGGTTAGGTATCGAGGGCAGCTGCTTCATAATTCACGTTGTTACCCTAGTGGTCGCAGGAATGTATTCCGGTATCACTCTCTGCTTCCAGAACTAAACTAACCGCTTTCATTTATGAAGCGTAGGATATTCTTCAGACCTATCCCCGAAAGCTCCGCCATGCCTGACAAAAAGTGAGCACCAAAGTGTTGATGATGTGATTGCAAAGTAGATGCGATATTGTCTCATCTTCTTCCTCATTATGACAACTTCTACAGTAGAAATTATATCATAGACACTCATGCCAGGAGATATAAGTACCTATGAAACAGTGTCCTGTAATTACTGATACAAGCGTTCTTATATGCTCTCTTCAGCAGTCTTGATCTGAGAGCATCATACAGAGGCCAGATAGACCTCGAGATCTGACATGTGGTTTCACTGAACCACCCATACAGTTCATCAAGACCGAGTGTCTTACAGTTTTCTTCCTAAGCCAACACCGCGCTGTTTATGGCTAATTCGTTAGCTATACAGTTACCCTGACATTTACCGTGAGCAGGTACCCACAGTAGCGTTATCCTAGAATGTCTCGCTATCTCATTTAGAGACACCCGTCATTTTTTGATTAACCTAGGTGTCGCGAAGACATTCGCTAGATTTATATACATATATCCCCCAATATGTGTACCTAATTCCTTGCTCGTTTGATAGCAGATATTTCTGCCTAAAGAAAACTACAATATTTAGGCAGTCTGGAGGATGATTTAATACCAAATTTCCCCTCCTCTTGGAGCCATCAGTGTAAACTCTCGTCACACATGGAGGTAGGTGGGGTTCTATTTCGGAATTCCTGTGTGGAATCCTGGTGCGAAAGCTATTATCGAAATTGGGCTTCGTAGTGCAATAGTTAACATTCAAATGCCGTGATTCGAAGTGTTTAATAATTCTTATTGTTTATCCGCCAATATGTTACCCAAATGTTGATATGGATGTCAAAGTTGTTTATGTTAAGTTCGATGATGTTCGAGATGTAAGATTTAGTTTGAAATTTGGCATCTATGTTGCAGGAGTAATGCGTCTTGGTTCCTTTAAGAAATTTTTTAAACAAAATTAATTCAGTCCATGTGATTAATATCGGAGCAGGTTGTTCATAAAGTCGTGCCAGTCAGCATTGATGCAGCTTACGAATATTGTCTTATCGGCATCCGTAGAGTGGTTAGACTTTTCAACTTTCGGATAGGATTGGTATATATAGACAATAAACAAAATCTAGAAAGAACAAGTATCTAGCTGATATGCATGTCCGTTAGTTATGATCACCAAATTTTTGATGAGCAGTGAAATCACATATGAAGAGAAGATAATTATCTTCAATACTGTTAACAAATTGACCCCCATCTATGTTTTCTTGAGATGCTCACAAATGCTCTGTTCTCTCAACTTATATATAATATTTTGCTTTAAAATTTAGCCCAACAATGATGAGATGAGGTTGTTGGTGGGTGTTTTTAGTAGTTGAGACAGCTAAGAATATAGTATTTGTATATAACCTGTCCATACGGAATTATGGGATGGTAATTGTAAGAAGGTCCATAAGAACTTGTTATGATCCGAGGGAACTTGTCGCTGTTGATCAGATATAAGGCTTCTGTTTAATGCCGGTGTTTAATGCCAAATTCGCGGGAGGGGAATGTGGGTTAAATGACCGATGCACGGTCAACAGATACCCCACAAAGGAGTGACTGTATACCTAGAGTGATGAATGTTGGATGATTTAGAAGTGTGCTGGGTTGAATGGTGATTGATGAAAGGTATCTTATACCAGTGATACCATTGAATTTTCATTCCTTGTCCAGGTATATTCAGGGAAAACTCTGTTAATACCAGATTTACCACAGTGAGCAGGAACAAAGTCTCCAGCTTATTTGATGGATTCAAATTTCGGTCAACCGAATACGTCTCTAAGTACCGTTGCCGATTCACAGAGGCGATTCGATATGCGTGGTTGTAAACGGAAGTGATGTTTTTACATCTCGGAAGTTAAGCAACGGGTCGGTAATGGTCAGAGATTAGATAGCTCGAGTGCTTGAGCAAAGTGCTTGTGCATGGACCGGAAGAACAATGTACATGCCACCCGACTGTAATATACACAAAGGGGCGTTGGTGAGTGGTCACCCTGTGGGTGAAAAGGAACACCGTGAAATAAGGCTAACACGGCAGGTGTTCACGTAAAGCACTTCGACATTCATTGTCGACATACTTTGTTCGCCTAAGGAAACAAGCAAAGTTAATAATCTTTGTTCGAGTTCCGGAGTAAAGATGCAATTGTTTTGGTGACTAAAAAAACTCATTTTCACGACAATTGAAACTTCGGTTGATACATCTTTGATCGAATAAAATTCGGATTGTTTAACACATGTAAAGAGTGGTCCTTTGCTGCTGGTTTCTGGTTCTATTACACGAAACGATTGGGAGATATTAAGCAAAATGTGTGGATTATTTCTTCTGTAACAACACTCCATAAGAATCGCAGCTCTAATGCGGCCAATAGAAATCAACTATACAGCTTTATCGAAATTAAAGATTGATTTTTTTCGTGAGCGGTATAACATGTCTCTTTCCCATGCCTTTCTCATCATTACCCTGTAGTTTTCGCCGTTAATTCGATATTTTCAATAAACATAACCTATAATTTAAAAAAATCCAATTTAGGACAACATTTTTATATTTTTTCTTAAATTCGAAATTAAGAAAAAATATATACATATCTATACGAGTTTGCTTCAATATATGTACATTCAAAACTTATTATTTATACATTCATGAAAAACTCACTATAATTACGAGCTCGTTATAGCAAAAAAAAAAAAAAAATCATTGCTATTCAGTACATTAATAGGATTCGTTCCGCATTTTCGGTGTACGTGCTATATTAGAAAATATATATTTCAAGTTCATGTTGTTGAAATAAACATAAAAAAAATGTTTTATTCGCTTATAAGACGCCTTTTTATTTGTTTCTTGATGCCACCACAAATTTCACTTTCTTCCAGCATAAAAGCAAATTATCATAAATAATGTTTTTGTTTGTTTGAAATCTTAATTAAATATTTAATACTTATTGTCATCGGCGTTAAAGTTTTGTTATTTTTTTTCCGTATATATTCGTCTGGTGTATAAAATCTTATTTTTTTAACAAATTTGAATTTATAACTTTGTTTTTCTTGCCTTCATTTATGTTATACATACATTCGTATATTTCAGTACTTGTGTTCTGGAACGTGATACAATGTCTTTGCATCCGACATTTGTGGAGTACATCGATGGTGCTATGCAGTATTTGGTTGCCGAAACGGACAAGGACAATATCAGTATACGTGAGGTCAAGGCACACTTTTGTAATTTTATACGCAAAATGATAAAGAACTTTTCATGTAAGTCAATAATAAGATAAATCAATATTAGTAAATATAAACAAATAAATTTTAATTATTTTTTTATTGTGGTTGGTCAAGATCATCTTTAAATTTTCAAAAAAAAAAGCTTGAAATGTTAAAGTCCTTTTAAAAGGAATAAAGTAAACGTTTATTTAGATTTGTTCAAGTGTGAAAATGCCTGTTACACGGTGTAATAATATGATTGTATATTTTTAATGTAATTTTAATTTAAATTTATTTAGTTGTTTGTATTTTGCAGCAAAATCTATGCTGTCCATTTTTCAGTTACACTGTGTGCAATTTTTTAAGTCATGAAAATATAACCATATACAGACACCAGTCTCCCAGTTTTGCCCACTGTCATGCACTTTTTATGGGCCACGGAATTATTTTTGCAAAATAATGATACTGTTCTAGTATATAGTCTAGTCTATAGTCGAGTCTATAGACTAGTCTAGTCTATAGTCGAGTCTATAGACTAGTCTAGTCTATAGTCGAGTCTATAGACTAGTCTAGTCTATAGTCTAGTCTATAGTCTAGTCTAGTCTAGTCTATAGTCTAGTCTATAGTCTAGTCTATAGTCTAGTCTATAGTCTAGTCTATAGTCTAGTCTATAGTCTAGTCTATAGTCTAGTCTATAGTCTAGTCTATAGTCTAGTCTATAGTCTAGTCTATAGTCTAGTCTATAGTCTAGTCTATAGTCTAGTCTATAGTCTAGTCTATAGTCTAGTCTATAGTCTAGTCTATAGTCTAGTCTATAGTCTAGTCTATAGTCTAGTCTATAGTCTAGTCTATAGTCTAGTCTATAGTCTAGTCTATAGTCTAGTCTATAGTCTAGTCTATAGTCTAGTCTATAGTCTAGTCTATAGTCTAGTCTATAGTCTAGTCTATAGTCTAGTCTATAGTCTAGTCTATAGTCTAGTCTATAGTCTAGTCTATAGTCTAGTCTATAGTCTAGTCTATAGTCTAGTCTATAGTCTAGTCTATAGTCTAGTCTATAGTCTAGTCTATAGTCTAGTCTATAGTCTAGTCTATAGTCTAGTCTATAGTCTAGTCTATAGTCTAGTCTATAGTCTAGTCTATAGTCTAGTCTATAGTCTAGTCTATAGTCTAGTCTATAGTCTAGTCTATAGTCTAGTCTATAGTCTAGTCTATAGTCTAGTCTATAGTCTAGTCTATAGTCTAGTCTATAGTCTAGTCTATAGTCTAGTCTATAGTCTAGTCAGTCTAGTCTAGTCTATAGTCTAGTCTATAGTCTAGTCTATAGTCTAGTCTATAGTCTAGTCTATAGTCTAGTCTATAGTCTAGTCTATAGTCTAGTCTATAGTCTAGTCTATAGTCTAGTCTATAGTCTAGTCTATAGTCTAGTCTATAGTCTAGTCTATAGTCTAGTCTATAGTCTAGTCTATAGTCTAGTCTATAGTCTAGTTCTATAGTCTAGTCTATAGTCTAGTCTATAGTCTAGTCTATAGTCTAGTCTATAGTCTAGTCTATAGTCTAGTCTATAGTCTAGTCTATAGTCTAGTCTATAGTCTAGTCTATAGTCTAGTCTATAGTTTAGTCTATAGTCTAGTCTATAGTCTAGTCTATAGTCTAGTCTATAGTCTAGTCTATAGTCTAGTCTATAGTCTAGTCTATAGTCTAGTCTATAGTCTAGTCTATAGTCTAGTCTATAGTCTAGTCTATAGTCTAGTCTATAGTCTAGTCTATAGTCTAGTCTATAGTCTAGTCTATAGTCTAGTCTATAGTCTAGTCTATAGTCTAGTCTATAGTCTAGTCTATAGTCTAGTCTATAGTCTAGTCTATAGTCTAGTCTATAGTCTAGTCTATAGTCTAGTCTATAGTCTAGTCTATAGTCTAGTCTATAGTCTAGTCTATAGTCTAGTCTATAGTCTAGTCTATAGTCTAGTCTATAGTCTAGTCTATAGTCTAGTCTATAGTCTAGTCTATAGTCTAGTATATAGTCTAGTCTAGTCTGTGGTCTAGAACAAAATTTGTTAACATATAAAATCAAAAAATTTCATCTTCCTTTCTCATTTCAAGTGGAAAATTGTACATTGTGAAATTGTACTGCTTTTATTAAAGACACCTGTACGTATACGTATTAATGATTTATTGAAATTACAAATATTAAGTATACGTCTAATTTGAAATATTTTTAACAAGTAAAAAATATAATTTTTAAATTTTTTTGAGATTTTGATCTTAAAGATGATTTTATTTGTTCACAATTTTCGTTCTTTATGACCAGAGCTACAACTTTGTTTCAGAGAGTAAATCAAATTCCAAACGGTCTGCAAGATATGAGTCTGTGAAAATTATCACTTTTTTTTGGCAAAAGTGATACCGAGATCTAAATCTTTTGGGCCAATAAAAAAGTGCATGAGTTTGGCCATAACGGGGAGGCATGGGTCTCTCGGGTCTTTATTGTAAATGTACATTTGAACCTTGTACAATATGAACCCCATTTCGAAAAAGTACCAAACATCTGTCCGCTTATTTTGAACATTTTTGATGTATGTTTTAGTTTAGGAGATATGTGGTTACCGAATTTATCCGTTTTTACCATTTTTAATCAAAATTTAATTGGCATCTCCCAAGCCTGAAAGAAACACATACAATATTTATTTTTAAACCCATTTCTAATAATTTTTATTGACCAGTGTTATATTTGCAACAACACTTATGACTGGATTATAAAATATTTATTTATCATTTCAGTGGAATCGTGTGCTACTTTATTGACACGTGATTTAAAAAGAAATCTATTCAATTTATTTGCAACCTGGTGTGGTACATTCTCAAAACCCTTGGGCATTGCATCTCAAATTGGACAAAGTGCTGAAGAGGAAAAATTACAGTTTAGTGCTTTACAAGTAAGAATTCCATTCATCCATTTATATACGTTTCTACATTCAACACTTCATTTAAAATGTATACTTATGTATATTTTATGTCCTGTTGATTGTCATTGTATAAATATTCTTTTGACACTCTATTAGCACATCATTTTCAGTTTCTTTATCTTGTTTGCTACAAGTATTATTAAATTACACATGAAATAACAATTTGATTTGTTTATTATTTTGTTTAACTTTCATTTGACCAGGCCATGTCTGCCCTCTTATGTTGTGGCCATGTTTTCTACACACCATATTTATCAGATGATGGCATTATTTATAAATGGCTTGACATGCTTCTAGCCTCAAAGGATGAAAAGGTACGTGTTTGTCTCTACGATATAATGTGAATTTTCTTTTCCTTAATAAAGAGTAAAAATAAAATTGAATTTATGATTTTATATACATATTATTTGTTTATTTTCTAGATATACCAATTGGCTCGTGATACAGTAGTTTTACTATTGGAATCAAATCCGGATATGGGTCAGTTATTAGAATGGGTTATTGATCGTTGTTATACCTCAACGCCTCGAGAAGCTGATGCTTGCTTTTTGGCTTTAGCTGCTATTTTTAGTGCAAGGTAAGATTTCCATTTTCTCTATCGTTTAATGGTTTTAATTTATTATGTAAAAATTATACTTATGTCATACTTATTGTGTCCAGTTGGTTTTTATAGTTTCATATAAATAAAATAGGATTATAATAAAAATATTTTATTATTTTTATACAATAAGATTATTCTCAAGACTTGCAAAACTACAGTTAAATGTTCATAAGTGTATTTATATATTTTTGCAATTTGTTTCTCTATATGAGAAAAGTTTATTAATATTTTTTTTATTATATGGTTGTTTGTTTTTGTTATTATCACTTGCCATGCACTTTTTGAATACAGTGAGATAAATAAGTAAGTGAAACATGTAGGACCATCCATAGACTATGAACTAGTCAATTGTCTAGTGCATGAACTAGTCAATAGATTAGTTCATAAAATTTTTAATAGAATGGTCCATAGAACAGTGCCTAGACTTGTCCATAGATTAGTTCATAGACTACTTCATAGAGTAGTACGAAGATTAGACCCTAGATTCGTCTATAGCATAGTCTGTTGACTAGTCCATAGACTTGTTAATAGACTAATAAATAAACTTGTTAAGTCGTTTGAACTTTATAAAGAAATGTCAGGATCTCAATTCGGCAAAGAACTTGAAGCAAAAAACGAAAAATTGAGGTAAAATTTTATAAAAATACAATTGTGTATCATGGATGATGAAACTAATACACTGGCGGACTTTTCACAACTTCTGGAATAAGATTTTTATGTGGCTGATGGACGAGGTAATGTGCAAAAACAATATCGGATAAAAAAAATAAACAAAATTTCTCAATGTGTTTCTTGTGACAGGCTATTTATAGATGTGGCCAAAGAATCCAATCATTTGTGACATCAGAGTCTATATTTCCGGACTGATTTGACGTTATGCCACTATGGACTTTTGTCTCGTCTTTATTCTCATTCTGAAAACTTCTGCTGAAGTCTTTATATTGAATGCGTCTAGCATGGTAACTAAATTATCTGTGACCGATACTAGATTACCTAATTGTTGTCTATGAAGGCCAAGGAGATAGTTGTTGTTGTAACAGTTTGACTGTGGCGGATAGTTCTTTCCTGGGGAAAAAACTTTCGGTTGATACAGCTGTCGCTGGGTTGACAATCTTTGGTCGAGTATGACTCGGGTCGTTCCGGAGCGAAGATCCAATTGTCGTGGGAACAAAGGGGATATGTATTTCTTTATGGCTCCATTTGAGGATCTAGCTATCGAGCACATGTACTCACTCGACTAACGGTCCTGAGCCTTGGAATTACAGACGTCTATGATCTGGTTTTAATTTACATGTAGTGGAGCTTCACACAACTGGTATATTTCCAGTTCATTTAGCGTGGTTCCATCTCTTGCCAAAGTGTCGGCAATATTATTGTCATATGTAGATCAGTGTCCTTTGACGGAGAAATGTCCGGCTTTCACGGATAAGTTTTGATGTGAGAAATACACCAATAAGTGTTTGAATAGCAGCTTTATTATCGGTATGAATTTTGATATCTCTATTAGATATCCGATAGTACATTAGCCAATTCGACGCCCTCTTAATCGCTGACAGTTCAGCTCGAAGTATACTACAGTTATCATTGAGGCTAAAAAAGATTTTAGTCCCAAATTCTTCAATGAACTTCAACTCCCTTTTTTGTCTTGGATCCATCTGTATACACGCATAAATAACTATGTAACGAAAGTAGCGATACTTAAGACCCCGTATTGGAACTGTTTCTTAAGAGAAGGTTGCCGGATGCAGTAATCAACGGCATGTAGGTGTTCCAGTTAAACTTAATATGGCAGCAGTACACATAGCCATTTGTTTGGTTAGAAGATCTACAGGAAGCCATTTGAGCATAGCAAACAATTCCTTTGAGAGAGATCTTCTTAGATAACTGGTAATTAGAAGAACAGAAGATCGCATAACCTTTTCAAGATGTTGTTCTGACCTTTGAGACAACGTTAAAAGGTCATCATCGACATCAGATAAGTAACCGCTTTAAAGCCAATAGAGTCTAGTTTTACCAATAGACTGTTAATGGCCATATTCCATAAGAGCGGGGATAGTACTCCAGCATGTGGAGTACCTCGTATAGCTTTTTTTAAGATATGTGTGTCTCCTAGAGAAGATTCAATGATCCTATTTGAGAGTAAACTCTCAACAAAATCCACAATAGACCTGTCAAGACCTATCTGACAGAGGTGGACAGATTGGTGGGGATTCAACCGTATTAAAGGCGCCTTCATTATCAAGGAAAGCTACCTTTAAGTGAGCTCATTTTGGGACATCATTAACTCAAACTTATTCATCATGTATCAAGTACATTTTGTACTTGAATCAAGTGGTTTCTTTTACTTGGTTTCAGGATTTCGGTACATGTTATAAATTTTGCACTGCTCCAGATTTCTGTATTATTGTATCAAGCACATTTTGTACTTGAATCGAGTATTTATTTACTTGAATTTAGAATTACGATACAAGCCGTACCTTTGACATCGCTCCAGATTGATTTAAGGCAGCGATAAGTTAATTGACTGTACGTTTACTTTCATGACCCACTATTTATTTTAATGCAACCTTATTTTATATATATTCCTGCCTTAATAAGGGTAAAAATACAATTTGAGTTTTAAAATTATTTTTAATGTTCAAATGAATTGCAATAGTATTATTTTTAATTTTGTTTTGTTGGAAAACTTAAATGTAAAACTCTCACGATATTTATGCAATTTAATTGTGTGCATGTGTGTGTGGAAAATTCGTTTGATTTAAAAAATCCTTTTTAAGGATTTTAAATTCATAAAGTTCAGTGATAATAAATGTTAGTTTAATTGTTTACATTATTTATGCTTAAGTTCAGATTTCATAATGAATTAAAAAAAGATATCAAGCATTTTATAATTTAAAACATAAATTTCTTATTACATAATTTTATATTTATCTTCCTTTTTCCTTTTTGCTTGCAGAGAATACCCTTGCGATCATTATACTTCAGTTATAACAGTCACTCTGCTTATGACAGGCTGTCCACGTGTGGAAGTTCATTCAACAGCTTTACTTCTATTGCAAATATTAGATAAACGTTTCTTTGGCAGCGTTGGTCCACTACATGCTGAAAATGAAAAAGGTATGTTGTCTCTACTATAGACATAAAGTCAGTAATAAAAACTATAATAATAATAATAAAAAACTATATTTAATATTATAATGAAAACCAACAACTCTTTAATTTGTATTTTTAAATGAACCATAGAATGTACTGAAAACATATAAATTTTATGTAATATTTAAGCTTTTTAAATGAAACCTTTAAATGCATAATATTTGTATCATAAATACACTTAGTTATTACATTTTAAATACAATAAGTGGAAATTTATTTTGTATTTAATTTAAAAAAACTTCGCTTTATGGTTGTTAAAGCTATGGTAATGTCATTTCGTTTACAAGGTCCTCAGGAAATACAATCTGTTATGTTGGGGAGTGGAAGACTAATTTTGATTCGTATACAGTTGTGTGTGAACAGAAGCGTGGCTGAGTTATATGTAAAATCTTTAAATGTATTTATTTGTAAAGAACGGCACGCAATTAACATTGTCCTAAAGCAAAATGCATTTAAGGTACTTGGATTTTGTTATTTCGCTTGAAACACTTGGAACACTTTGGTTGTAAATCCACTGCCAAATGCCAAACTGTGCGGAGCAACCAGAGGGGATTTCAAAGCGTAAACAAGAGCATCCCACTTGACTTCAAGGATTGGTGGGTAGAACGATAAAATCTTATGGGTTGGACTAAATAGAAAGAGAACGGAAGTCACCTCAGTGGCAGTAAACCTAAATTAGATTGATAATACACACTAGAATCTAGTCGGGTATTAGAGAATGAGGGGAGGATATACTGGAATACTTTCTATGCAGCATAATACATCTTATGTTTTAGGTTCGTCAGGCTATAGCAACACACTTAGTATCACCAATACACTTGGGTCCAAAGGACCCTTTGTGCTATTCTGTTAGAAAATAGTACATAGGAAAGAGAAAGATGTGGAGAAGCTAGTAATAATAAGGAGAAAAAAACATTGGAGAATGACACGATAAGCTGAAGAGATAGATAGGTTGAAGAGTTAATCATAAGCGTCTGGTACGTCTGGTGGTCTGGTTAAATGACCAGTAATGACTGATATCAAGACACTTAACTAAGATCTTTGTAGGCCTATGCGATAAGATGATCTTAGCATATCTATACTAGTCCATAAACACCTAGTGACACCTAGCGACACCAAGGGCGGGAAAAGCTCTTGGGACCATTGATTTTGAGCATCAATAAAACATATTTTTGAAATATGGTTCTTAACGGAGAAGTGTTTTTTTTCGAATTCATTTAGCTGCGCTCCCGTTTTAGCCAATTTATTAGCAATAAAATTGACATAATAGTAACCGTGTCCCTTAACCAAATGTCTCGCCATCTCTAGATGGACTAGATTAGATGTGAAGTGTGATCAGGGATTTTCTGATATCCCTATTAGAAGTCTGATAGTACTTGATCCAGTTCGCCGCCTTCTTAATCGCTGATATTTTAGCTTGAATAATACTATATTCATTATTGAATATAAAAGATATCTTTGTCTCTGTGGCCATATGAATCGAAGCTTATCGCCGCAAGAAAATTTGTTTATGCCTCCTCACAGTCTTATATCTGTCTTATGATTCTCTATTTGGGATCAATGTTTCAAAATTTCCGAATATTTTTGTCGATCATCAGTATATTTGTGTCCAGAAATCAGAATGTACTCAATTTGGTTCCTGTGATATCGATATCGTCTGTAAGAGACTATTTATAATGGTTATATACAGTAAGGGGTACAAAATCTCATCCTGAAGAGTACCACGTTATACCATGATATATGTACTTCCTGCAGTTTATACGTGGTTGATTTCATTTCATATTTCAATTAAAATGTTAAAATTTATTTTTGTTTAATCTTAACAATAATTTGACTTTTTTCGAGCTTCTACAAAAACCTATACTCACTTATTAATTATATTAATATAACAACGAAATTTGACACCTTTTATTCTCTTATTTATTTAATTTTTTCCGGTATAACCTTGACTTATTTCAAATTTTATCGAGGCTTTTTTTTAATTCCATATTTTATTATTATTTTCATTATTTTCGAACAAAAATTACCACAGGATATTTGATGTTATATTTTATTAACAATTTAAATGTATTGCAAATTTTATTTAATCTTTATTATAAATGAAATGTAAATATTTAAATGGAAATTAATATTTAAATTTATAATTTAAATATATATTTATTCTTCATAACTAGCACTACTGAAAATTTAAGTCAATACTGTAGTTATGTGCTTTGTATTGGTTAAAGTCTAATATTTGTTGTTCTTTTAATTAATTTAGTTTAGTGTTTGTTTATAGGTAATTTTTCACTATTAAATTTAATGTATTTTTGATATTGTTTCTTTAAATACGCAATAGGTCAATACATTGATGAAAGATAACTGTTAGTTAGTTAGTAGTTAGTTAGTTAGTTAGTTAGTTAGTTAGTTAGTTAGTTAGTTAGTTAGTTAGTTAGTTAGTTAGTTAGTTAGTTAGTAGTTAGTTAGTTAGTTAGTTAGTTAGTTAGTTAGTAGTTAGTTAGTTTTAGTTAGTTAGTTAGTTAGTTAGTTAGTTAGTTAGTTAGTAGAGTAGTTAGTTAGTTAGTAGTTAGTTAGTAGTAGTAGTTAGTTAGTTAGTAGTTAGTTAGTTAGTTAGTTAGTTAGTTAGTAGTGTTTGTAGTTTGTTAGTTTTAGTTAGTTAGTTAGTTAGTTAGTAGTTGTTAGTTAGTTAGTTAGTTAGTTAGTTAGTTAGTTAGTTAGTTAGTAGTTAGTTAGTAGTTAGTTAGTTAGTTAGTTAGTTAGTTAGTTAGTTAGTTAGTTAGTTAGTTAGTTAGTTAGTTAGTTAGTTAGTTAGTTAGTTAGTTAGTAGTTAGTTAGTTAGTTAGTTAGTTAGTTAGTTAGTTAGTAGTTAGTTAGTTAGTTAGTAGTTAGTTAGTTAGTTAGTTAGTTAGTTAGTTAGTTAGTTAGTTAGTTAGTTAGTTAGTTAGTTAGTTAGTTAGTTAGTTAGTTAGTTAGTTAGTTAGTTAGTTAGTAGTTAGTTAGTTAGTTAGTTAGTTAGTAGTTAGTTAGTTAGTTAGTTAGTTAGTTAGTTAGTTAGTTAGTTAGTTAGTTAGTTAGTTAGTTAGTTAGTTAGTTAGTTAGTTAGTTAGTTAGTTAGTTAGTTAGTTAGTTAGTTAGTTAGTTAGTTAGTTAGTTAGTTAGTAGTTAGTTAGTTAGTTAGTTAGTTAGTTAGTTAGTTAGTTAGTTAGTTAGTTAGTTAGTTAGTTAGTTAGTTAGTTAGTTAGTTAGTTAGTTAGTAGTTAGTTAGTAGTTAGTTAGTTAGTTAGTTAGTTAGTTAGTTAGTTAGTTAGTTAGTTAGTTAGTTAGTTAGTTAGTTAGTTAGTTAGTTAGTTAGTTAGTTAGTTAGTTAGTAGTTAGTTAGTTAGTTAGTTAGTTAGTTAGTTAGTTAGTTAGTTAGTTAGTTAGTTAGTTAGTTAGTTAGTTAGTTAGTTAGTTAGTTAGTAGTTAGTTAGTTAGTTAGTTAGTTAGTTAGTTAGTTAGTTAGTTAGTTAGTTAGTTAGTTAGTTAGTTAGTTAGTTAGTAGTTAGTTAGTTAGTTAGTTAGTTAGTTAGTTAGTTAGTTAGTTAGTTAGTTAGTTAGTTAGTTAGTTAGTTAGTTAGTTAGTTAGTTAGTTAGTTAGTTAGTTAGTTAGTTAGTTAGTTAGTTAGTTAGTTAGTTAGTTAGTTAGTTAGTTACTTACTTAGTTAGTTAGTTAGTTAGTTAGTTAGTTAGTTAGTTAGTTAGTTAGTTAGTTAGTTAGTTAGTTAGTTAGTTAGTTGGAAAGGAAGAAGTATACCTAGGCCTTTATCGGGCCTGTTGTGCGCTCCCTAATCAGTGCCTCAGGCAGGAATCGAACGCTAACCACTAGCCTATCGCAGGTTACAGAGTTCAGATTAAGGATTTACATTGAAGAGAAGGATGCAATAAACATCATATTATGAAGATGTTGGGACGTTTCCCGTCCTGCTGTGCACTTCTTTACCACATATATATTTGGTGATTAAATCACCCTTACAAGAGGAATTATCGTACGATGATTCAGAAGCAAGGTGTCCAGAACGTAATTCCTCAGGAGATTCCAATCAATGCTCCTTAGGGATACTGCATCCGCATTTCGACTCATTCTTCACATTCCGTTCGTTCAATTTGGTGAAGTTGTGCCAATTATCCTGTACATTCAGGATACATATCATAGTAAAGGTCATCTCGCTGCTTAAAATATGTTAGATCCAGTAAAAAAACTAGCAAAAGATTGTTAAACATAATGTAATAAGATTTGTAGTTTATTTTCTGAAGCTTAAATCTATTTTAAAAACTCTATATTTAAAAGTGATTAAAAGAGATACAATTTTAAGTACAAATTAAGACTAAATACGTACATAACCTAAAATATGGATTTAAAATCTCAATTTTTTAATAAAATTTATTTTAAACGTTGCAATTCATGCATTTCATTCCAACCATTTTGGGCCATCATGCGTCTACGCGTTGAAGTATTGGGACCTCCGCTATTACGATAATATTCTGTAACTGTAAAAAAGAAGGAAAAGTTTAAATTTATATCTACTTAATAAATAAATAAAGCATTAAATTGTTCATATACATGTCTATTTGTGGATAATTGTTGCGTCAATTCTTTCCTTCTGGCAATTTGCACGTACCCAGACATTTATATTTAATTTTCATGAATTTTATTTAAATATTAATAAAACATTTACGAAGTAATTTGAGTATTTACATATTTATGTACATTTAAAATACACATTTATATGAATATAAATTGAAAATGTATTTTTATCATAATTCTACATATTATTGATATATTGAATTAATCAATTCCTTTGTCACATATCGTAATATTGGTCGTGAACTCACAAAAGTACATTTACTCAAAAAATTAATTGCGTTATCCGTTCCCAAATCAATACGAAGAGGTTTCATAAGTACGGCTTTCCTTAAACCAAGTACAATCTTCTTGATTCAAGTAGCTTTTTTTGGATCAAAGTCTTGTTATTCTGAGAATTTTCAGTTTGTTTTAATCACTAATGCCTATTTTATTTAAGAAAAAAAGGATTGATTTAAGAATGTAAAAGATTGAATTAATCCCTAATGGGCTTAATTTGAGTTCGATTCGTACTTGATTACTTATTGCAAAAATATTCTTAACTAAATGAGAATTACAAATATGTTAGGATGCCTATGAATGCACTCTGAGGATGACATTTTCCACGATATTGCACATTTTTTGTATAATACCTTCAATTAGCCCTATATACTGCTTGAACTCTTATAAATTTTTTGATTATGCCGCAACTCATTGCTGGTGGACCGACATGGACAGCAGTTCATTCGGCTAGATTTCGTGGTGGGTATATAAGATTCGATATAACTAGTTTAATTTATTATGTTAGAAAAAAAAGGAAAAATATAAATAATAGAAAAAGTGTGATTTCCTGCGAATTACACTATATTATAGTACAGTATAAAAGTATTGAATTTAATACTATTGTTTGAAAGAACTTACTGACTGATTCACTTTTTGTGGAAAACAATAAATCATCCTATCAAAATTTACATGACTTTGTTTATGAAGATTTTCAAAATATTTTCGATTCCCGTTATTCATATACGATTAATATAATTTCGTATGATTTTTTTGAATAATAGACATCGATAGATTGAAAATTTTTTTGGAGAGACCTTTTTTGTGAGTCGATCTTATGTACATAAATATTTAAACGTATTTCTATATTTTTGATAGTTAAATTTAAAATGCAATAAACTAAATCTATTAATGAATTAGTTAAAAAATTATCTTCAGTTTATCTTACTAAAATGTTAATTTATTTAAAATTTATGCTGGTTCTTTATTATAATCTAAGTAAAGTCATGACACAATAAGGGAAATGGTGAAGTGAAAATGTCCTCAAATATTCTGTATTCTTATTGAAAATGGATAATATCGTTCCACGTTTTCACCAAGTTATAGTGATAAAATATCCCATCGGTTGGTTCCAGTTTCCGTGTGTAACACTAAGAAATATACATCTGAGACTCAACAAAGTATATATACAATTCTGAGTCGATTTAGCTATGTCCATCCGTCCGTCTGTCTGTGTAAAACAACCAAGTTCTCCAAAAATATTAGTTAGTTAGTTAATTAGTTAGTTAGTTAGTTGGTTAGTTAGTTAGTTAGTTAGTCAGTTAGTCAGTTAGTCAGTTAGTTAGTTAGTTAGTTAGTTAGTTAGTTAGTTAGTTAGTTAGTTAGTTAGTTAGTTAGTTAGTTAGTTAGTTAGTTAGTTAGTTAGTTAGTTAGTTAGTTAGTTAGTTAGTTAGTTAGTTAGTTAGTTAGTTAGTTAGTTAGTTAGTTAGTTAGTTAGTTATTAGTTAGTTAGTTAGTTAGTTAGTTAGTTAGTTAGTTAGTTAGTTAGTAGTTAGTTAGTTAGTTAAGTAGTAGTTAGTTAGTTAGTTAGTTAGTTAGTTAGTTAGTTAGTTAGTTAGTAGTTAGTTAGTTAGTTAGTTAGTTAGGTTAGTTAGTTAGTTAGTTAGTTAGTTAGTTAGTTAGTTAGTCGTTAGTTAGTTAGTTAGTTAGTTAGTTAGTTAGTTAGTTAGTTAGTTAGTTAGTTAGTTAGTTAGTTAGTTAGTTAGTTAGTAGTTAGTTAGTTAGTTAGTTAGTTAGTAGTTAGTTAGTTAGTTAGTTAGTTAGTTAGTTAGTTAGTTAGTTAGTTAGTAGTTAGTTAGTTAGTTAGTTAGTTAGTTAGTAGTAGTTAGTTAGTTAGTTAGTTAGTAGTTAGTAGTTAGTTAGTTAGTTAGTTAGTTAGTTAGTTAGTTAGTTAGTTAGTTAGTTAGTTAGTTAGTTAGTTAGTTAGTTAGTTAGTTAGTTAGTTAGTTAGTTAGTAGTAGTTAGTTAGTTAGTTAGTTAGTTAGTTAGTAGTTAGTTAGTAGTTAGTTAGTTAGTTAGTTAGTTAGTTAGTTAGTTAGTTAGTTAGTTAGTTAGTTAGTTAGTAGTTAGTTAGTTAGTTAGTTAGTTAGTTAGTTAGTTAGTTAGTTAGTTAGTTAGTTAGTTAGTTAGTTAGTTAGTTAGTTAGTTAGTTAGTTAGTTAGTTAGTTAGTTAGTTAGTTAGTTAGTTAGTTAGTTAGTTAGTTAGTTAGTTAGTAGTTAGTAGTTAGTTAGTTAGTTAGTTAGTTAGTTAGTTAGTTAGTTAGTTAGTTAGTTAGTTAGTTAGTTAGTTAGTTAGTTAGTTAGTTAGTTAGTTAGTTAGTTAGTTAGTTAGTTAGTTAGTAGTTAGTTAGTTAGTTAGTTAGTAGTTAGTTAGTTAGTAGTTAGTTAGTTAGTTAGTTAGTTAGTTAGTTAGTTAGTTAGTTAGTTAGTTAGTTAGTTAGTTAGTTAGTAGTTAGTTAGTTAGTTAGTAGTAGTTAGTTAGTTAGTTAGTTAGTTAGTTAGTAGTAGTTAGTTAGTTAGTTAGTTAGTTAGTAGTTAGTTAGTTAGTTAGTTAGTTAGGTAGTTAGTTAGTAGTTAGTTAGTTAGTTAGTTAGTTAGTTAGTTAGTTAGTTAGTTAGTTAGTTAGTTAGTAGTTAGTTAGTTAGTTAGTTAGTTAGTTAGTTAGTTAGTTGTTAGTAGTTAGTTAGTTAGTTAGTTAGTTAGTTAGTTAGTTAGTTAGTTAGTTAGTTAGTTAGTTAGTTAAGTTAGTTTAGTTAGTTAGTTAGTTAGTTAGTTAGTTAGTAGTAGTTAGTTAGTTAGTTAGTTAGTTAGTAGTTAGTTAGTTAGTTAGTTAGTTAGTTAGTTAGTTAGTTAGTTATGGTTAGTTAGTTAGTTAGTTAGTTAGTTAGTTAGTAGTTAGTTAGTTAGTTAGTTAGTTTAGTAGTAGTTAGTTAGTTAGTCTTGCCTCGATGAACTTCCACCATCTTGGTGTCATTGCAATTCTTGGTTGCTTCCAGTACCTCCAAGCATTTTCCTTGGCTTTTCATTGGAATGAGTATTTCCTTCATCACCCTGTTATGTACAGGTTCGGTTCTGTTCATACCTGACTTACTACAGTGAGTTATCTGTGAGTGTGAACTTGTCTTTGGCTTATTTGATGGATTCGTATTACGGTTTACCGAGAAACAGCGCCCATAACATCCATAAATGGAATAAATGTTTTTGCATTTTGGAAGTTATGAAACGGGGCAGCAATGTTCAGAGAGTATATAGCTCGAGTACTTGAGCAAATTACATGAACCGGAGGAACCAGCTGCTTCTATATGTAAGGCACATAAAGTGTGGTTTTAACAGTACCACCGTGAAATAGGCCGAAAAGGCAGGAGTTCACGTAAAGCACTACGACTTATACACACGGACAGACAGACAGACAGACAGACAGACAGAAAGACGGACGAACATGACTAAATCGACTCTATAAGGAGAAATTTCAAACGGAATGAAAAACTTATATGAAAACCTTTCGGAATAAATATGAAAGTGACTAGTTTTTCATTTGAAAATGACTCAATCAATATTTGTTTGATATTGCCAAAAAATAATGGTAAAAGAAATTTAAATGATTGAATGGATATTTGTCAATATAAACCGGCTGCTCCTATAAAAAAACAAATAAACTTATAAATAAATGTTTTTTTTTTTTCATTCAAAAGGAAAGCTACAAATATCTACAATTCAATGGCTTTACTATAACAGTTATTTTTAGAAAATTGCTAACGTGGTAATTTTACATTTACATATCTACATACTTACATATGTATTACGTACATTCAAATTTGTTCTTTAACTTAGACAAACAATAACATTGTTGTCATCGCACAAGCACTTGGCTAAATTATACTTGACAAAAAATATCTGTCTATTCTTGTTAAAGTACTACGTACTTCTTCGAATATGTAAGTGTTTGTTTTTCTAATAAATTTTGATTGATTGTGTGTTATTCTTTGTGTTCTTAATTTGTTTGAAAATGTTTTCCTTCTCTCTCTCTCTTGAGCTGCCACGTAATTCATACACAACATATCGATCATAGCGAAAAAGTTAGCCAGAATAAATATTTAAAGACATTTAGGCGCAAATATTTAAAATTTAAAATCAAATGTTTACGTTTGGTAATAATACCAACCAATATAAGCCCACAAAATGATGATGACGTATTCTAACATAAAACAGTTAGAAAGCATGTAACATTTTCCGATTTGTTCTTAAAAAGTTTTTTTTTGACAAGTAAAAAGTTTTAGTTGTTGTAGTAAAGGGACCATATGCCACTTATTAAATAAAAATCCTTCAACATTTTCTTAAATTGTTGCAGAATTGTCGTAAGTAAAAAACTAATATTTTATTATATATTTTTTTATTTATTCAGTATTAGCAGCTGTGCCCCCTATGGCTTATGCTCCCCCTTCTACTTTATATGTTTCCTTTTCAAAATAGAATATTAATTTTTTTAATATTATCACTTATTCATAAATGCGTTTTGTATTAAACTAATTATGAAATAAAATTAATCATCATTCTACTGTTTTTAAAAAAAGAAGGATGTCAAAAACACAAGAAAAGAAATCCTTTATCTTCTATATGCTGCTCCCTTTCTCAATTTCAATACTTTGCTTCTTTTTTATAGTTTGTTATAAAAAGTCATTTAATTAAATACAAAAAAATTGTGTCTTTGTTTATTCAGTTGTAATTAAATGATGAATTTATTTTTCTAATTAAAAATGAATATACATTTTTTCTTATTTCATATACATTAATACTTTCATTTTTGCCTTTTTAACTTGATATTTGCAGTCATACATGGCTAGATAAATAAGTGAAAAATTTGCAATATTGAATTGAATTTTTTTATTTAAACTAAAGTTGATAAACAATTTATCTTAAAATGTTTAGGTTATGTAAATATTAGGGTGATCGACTCAATTTTTCAACCGGTTTTTTCTGCTTTACCAGTGTCGGTTTTTTCTTAATGTTGATTTTTCGAATATCGAATAACCCGGTTTTTCCACTTTTTAAAACCCGGTTTCGAATACTTTTATTTGCTTTGTATTCAAAAATTATTTAAATGAAATTTTTAAGTAAATAATAATACAGCCCGTCTAAATTTTAAAAATATTCGAGTCGAGGAACTAGCGAATATTTTTCTACAGCTCTTTTCGTTAAACTTTTTTGATTTTCCTAATTAATTATAATTATTTGTAAAATGGATAACTGTTTGATAAAATTTAGCAATCTTAAGATTATATTCCAATTACAATAATTCATTTACGGCTGAAATTTTATGGAAGTGTTGGAATGCCTATGCAAATTTCCTAAACAGGGCTTTTAAAATAAGCTAGGATTACATGTTTAACAGAAGTGTCCCACTTTTTTCCTAATTTTTTTATATTAAAGAAATAATGTAAATCAGACGACTAGATCTAAAGTTATAATCTTTTAAACTGTTAAAAATCATTTCGGCCATGTTTTATTAATCAAATTTAAACATAAACATTAAGTTTTTCAAATTAAAATATATTTTTTTTAATTGTATTGAAAAACCGGTTAACCGGTTTTTTCTGAATTTGAAAAATATCAACCGGTTTTTTTTAAATGTCAACTATTCGAAAACCGGTTTTTGGAAAATGTCGAATAATCGATCACTCTAGTAAATATAGACTTAAGATCATTTCGTTTTATAATATGTATATCAAACAACAGAGCGATTTTTCAAACAGGGAATTTAATGGGGACCTGAGTCAATTAAGGACCGTAATCTACAGAATTCGTTAGAATAGTTTAGTTTCGTAAAGTATGAACAATTCATTAACAATAATACTGTTTGTTTGATAATAGGGCGGAAAGTATTAATTATAGATCGATCCCAGGCTTGGTAAATGAAATTGAAGCTTTATCAATTACAATTACTTGAAGTTTTGCCAATTACAATTACTTGTAATTATAATTGAAGTTTTTCCAATTACAATTACTTGTAAAGTGTAATTGAAGTTTTGCCAATTACAATTACTTGTAATTGAATAATTTACGATTACAATTACTTGTAATTGTGAATTGTTTTAGTAATAACTATATTACAATTAATTACAATTACAAGTAATTGTAGTTGGCAAATTACTTCAATTACAATAACATGTAATTGTAATTGGTTATTAGTCAATTAGATATGACAAGTAATTGTAAATGGAAAAACATCAATTACAATTACAAATAATTGTAATTGGTTATTTCCTAATTACAAGTAATTGTAATTGACTATGTAATGAATTACTTTGTGTAATCATTATCTCCCAAGCCTGATCAATCCTAATAAAATTTGTAAAGGGATTAAGATTCTTATACCACTTCTTTATGTCGAATTTCACAGCTATACAAATATTTTGAAGACAGTTATAATTTTTTGAAAAAGAAATAATATGGGAGCATGGACCTTAGTGTTATTGCAATCCAGAGATATTAGTCTGATTAGTCTGCCAGTAACTAGCTCCCGGGGAATATTGTCTTGATGAGATTATAAGAGAGGTTCCAGCGAGGTGCATGTGATAGTTGTAGTTGAAACGCAAGTCGCGGAAAGGAAATGTTGGTTTAAAGACCAATGAATGTTAAATTAACATTTCGGTGATGTTCACCAATATATGAGAGACTGCAGGGACTTTATGTTGGAAATGGGTTAAAATCATAATTATGGGGTTTACACTCTTTCATACTTGATCTATAGCAGTATGTTCCCTATGTTCTTTTTAATGATGATCGTACAATTCTTCGGTCTAACAAATATGTCTCTAGTTAGTGTTGTCTAAACAACAAGAGCCATCACTGCAGTGTATGTTATCGATAAAGGTTTCAGACTTAGTCTTTCCATTACTGCCGAAACGACAGCATAGATCCCCCAACCACAGTGCTATGTGTATGGTCAAAATTTTGCCGGTAATTCCACAACGGGACTGCAATTGTAAGAGATTTGATAGCTCAAGTACTTGAGCAAGTGCTTGCCCATGGTCCGGTGTCCCCCATGAACAAAAAAAGGGGTGACTGTGAGTTGACTTAGACTGTAAGGATCGGAGCTCACATAAAGCAAACCGGGAACTTTGTATTACGTAGGTCACTTGTATAGGTCTTTTCAAGAGACAGGCTCGCGGGCATGGCGTGATTATCTTATAATCTAAATTATTAAATGTTAATAAAAATCCACATAATCAGTAATTCATTCAATTAAGAAAGAAAATATTTATTAATTCAAAGTACATATTAATTTTAATTCAGTTGTTTTTTTAAAGGTAACAACAGCAGTAATAACATATAAATGCTATTTAAATCATTTATTGTAAACTCTTGTATGTGATTTTTTTTAGCTAAAGGGAATTTAAAATATTTTATGTGTTTAAAAAGCTAAAAATAAAATTTGTACCTTCAATTCTTTAACAAACATACATAGCGACCATTAAACAAATAACAATTTATAATGAAATTTTTGTGGTTGTAAAATTTTTAGCTTTTCCACTTCAGCTATAACTTGAATTTAAACAAATAATATTTAAGGACTTTCATACTTATACAGGCGGACCCAAAAAAATAGAATTTTATAAAAACCCAATAACTAAACTACCTTTATATATTAGAAAATATATAAAATTTTCTATAAATTTTCATTAAAATATAATTCTGGAATATACTTAGTAAAAACCCCCCCTAATGTTTTGATGGAATTCCATATTTTACCTCTAAATATACTGGAATCTGATATGATGATGCTCAAGCATGTGTTTGAAATTTACAAACCTCATCAATCAATCTGACTATAATTTAAATTGTTGATGTTATTTTAAATGTAATATAATACCAACAAATTGCTTACACGTTGTTATGACCATCCTTTTTAAAATATTTAACTTATGGCCCCAAATCAAATAATGTTAGCCTTAAAATCGGTATGAGTTCGCTCTTATCATTACAAAAAGAAAAAAATTTAAATTTTTATTGCACATTGATTGACTACGCTGGTCGAAATTTAAAAATAATTGAATGAAATTTGGTGCAGGACGAAGTCCATTGAATGGTTAAAATCGTTATATTATTTCACATAGCATTGGATTAGGTTAAGAGGCTCAAAACTCTTTGACCTTCACTATAAAACATTCAGTTCACGCATGAAAGTAAGTGGTTTAGTTGATGAGAGATTGTGATTAGTAGTATGTCAGCACCCAAAATCTTAGCTCTGCGGAATCCTAGTAATGGGAAGATATATAGAATCCCTTAGATTCCTTATAGAGTTGCCTAGAGTCAATTAATGGTATATGAGACTACAATGTTCAGTTATTAATACCGTTAGTACTCCGAGATCGTCCTTATTGAGTGCTAATAACTTTTTGGATATTACCTCTGACAGTGTTACAAAACGCTTTGTTTGTCTGTGCCCTGCTATTGCTTCCCATTGGCGAACAAATTCAGATTTCACCCAAGAGTCACTTTGAGCTTTGGCTCAAATTAAGCCTTTGGCTCAATTATTCCTCGGGGAATAATAAAGAAGGGCTCAGATGCGATAATTTGCAATTCGCCCTTTCATTTCCAGAGTGACCCTCATAGGTCGGGTTGTTGGTGTTCACATAGCATATAACTGAACAGAAGGGCTCAGGACTGATAATTTGCAATCCGCCCTTTCATTTCCGACATGACCTTCATGATCCTCAGGTTCCAACACAAGGTCGAGTTGTTGGTGTTCATGTTAAATAAACTAATAACTTGACAATAAGCAGCTCAATTGCAAGCCTTGATGAACCTCCCGAATTTTGTAATGATCGGGCCCCGTTTGAGCTCAGCACCCCTACAAAGCCTCCTTTAGAAAACGCCTTGAATGTCCAGAATTCACTCTGAAATGCTAATGAAACGCGATGAAATTTTAAGAATATCGGTCCATATTTCCCCTTTAGTCCCCATATAAAGCCTCTTTCAGAAGTCAGTTTCAGATAGTCGGCTACGTGCGACTATACTTTTTTACTTGTTTTGTCCATTTCCGGTTCACTATTTCACCTATAGCTTCCATTCAAATAAAAAGGCTTCTTCTGAAAGTGATGCCAATATTTATTAAGTATAAATCCAATCATGTTAATAAATTCTGAATGGATCGATTCAAAGTGAACTATGTCCGTCCGGTCTGATTCGGTATGTCCATCCGGTGGGATTTGGTATATTTGAGAAAATTTAACTTAACTTTTGAAAATTTGAAAACTGAAGTTAGGGAGAGAGACCCTTAACTTTTAATTAAATTTTACCTGTAATCTGTGTTGTTCCATCTCTTTGTGTTGTAGAAACTTTGCGAAACAAACTCAAAACAGCTTTGCTAATGAAAGAAAACAAAAAAAAAATTAAAGTGTTAGTTATTTCAAAGTCGAAAATTACTATAGAGTCCAATAATAAAACTTACCGAAAATTTTGACCACTAACACAGTACAGTACAAAATTGATTCCAAAATTTGTTATAAACAATAATTGAAAAATGTATTGTAATACTACAGTTGTCTTTTCATTTGTCGATGATTGAGTCTGTAAATAGAATTAAAATGTAAAAATATTAATCATAAATTTTTCGAAATTTTTGCTCAATTCAAAGAATATAGATTACTAGCGTTTTTTTATTATACCCTACACCAATAACGCACAAGATGTCTAAGTGCTTAACGTGAACACCTGCCTTGATGGTTTATTTCACGGTAGTCTTTTTTATGCACTGGGTAGACTTGAGACGGTCTACTATGCGCCCCTGAATCCCTCTATGAAGAACTCAGGTGGCAATTTTTATACATGTCAGAGCCGGTCCATGTACAAGCACTTTGCTGAAGTACTCGTGCTATCTAATCTCTTGCCATAGTAACCCCGTTGCGGAATGACAGGCAGCATGGGATCAATCCCAATGCAAACCCCGACAAGGAAAAAGCAATCACAGGTCTAAAGTCAATAGATGGGGAGACTACCCTAACATCAGCTGAAATCAATCTTCCGGTATACCGGAAGGTGACCACTCTAATGATGTCATGAAAATTTGCATTATTTAAAATGCAATCCCCATCAACTAATGACCCATTCCAGTGCATTCATTAACCTCTTAAACCCCGCTCAACCACACTACAGGGATGGCTCTGTTGATTCGGCGAGACGTATTTAGTAGTCAATAAATCAGGACAAAAGGATGTAGGAATTTCCAAAGTCAATTCGAACCTAATAATTGCCCCGAAAATAACGCACAATAATGCATCCAACTTAAAGTATATCGATCAACTCAGATTCACTTTCTGAATCGATAAAGACATGTCCGTCCGTCCGTCCGACTTCTCGGTGACTGACTTGTCCATGTAAACCTTGTGTGTAAGATACATGTTGCAATTTTAAAGATATTTTGATGAAATTTGGACCATACATTCTCGGCTCAAGGAAGAAATCCATTATTTAACTTAGTCCCCATACAACTGATCTTTCCAATTTGGGCTTTTTAGCTCAAACTAGTATAAGTATAAATTACACTGCCGATTTTTGTAATGATCGGCCCCATACAAACTCCCCTTTAAAAAATTACTCAAACTTCCACAATAGAAGAAATACAAATAAAATCTTCCACCAAATTTTATGAGGATCGGTCCAAATTTTTTAACATTCAATTCAACTGGTGTAGGGTATCATATGCACGGCCATGTACGACTATACTTTTCTACTTGTTTTTAATTTTATAAGTAAATATTATCTTACCTCCAAGAATGTAATCATTCTCATAATAAAACTTGGTAAATTCAAACATACAAAGACCGTTGAGACAATCAACAACATTTTTGTAACCTTCAATTGTGATGAATTCGTCATTTTTCTTCTTTCTGTAAAGAAAAAGAAATGAACAAAATATCAAATTATAAGAACAAATAGAATATGTTTATTTTGTTAAATTTTTTATTATTTTATTTGTTTGTCTATAAACTACGAAATCAGGAAACACAATTAACTATCCAGCAAAAATATGGTGGTAATGACATGTATTTACTCAAGAACTGTCTTTTTAATAACTACTACATAACGCCTGTATTACTAAAAAGGACGTCTTGACATTTTTAACATATTATACACTGTGGACGTATTCTCGTAGGCTATTTTTCCCAAAAAACAAACTACTTACTTAACTTCTTATTAGCTGATGAACTTAGTATGTAATTACTTAATATGTATTACATGTAAGCAACTGTGTTAAGCACTTGCATTCAATAATGACTTAAAATGCTATTGTACATATTAACCCCTTTTCAAAGTAATTTTTTGCTGTGTACGTTTTTGTTCAACTATGTCGAATCTTATATACCCTGTAAATCATGTAGCGATATTTCCCATTTTTGTCGAAACCAAACAAAGCAACATACATATTTCAACAGATAGACGGACTTGGCTCGATCGTCTTACAATATTTTAAAACTCTCAGATATTGATGACAAACTCAATGTACCCCATTTTTCTTGATGATGAATTTAAAATGTTGTTTAATCTTAAGAATAACTGTAAATTTGTGTAAAAATTTTTCAACTGACTTTCGCAGATTCCAAAAATTCGCTTCGATAATATGACTCTTTCCATTTTTCAAGAAATGTTTCATCCGATGCATAAATCTTGAATATGTTTATACTTTGAATTCGTCGAAAAACATATTACGATGTGCATCAAACTAATAATAAGCAACTTTATAACATTTCTCAAGAAATGACAGTCAAGACACTATGACTAAAGGATTAAAGTTAATGTCGACTTACTTGATTTTTTTGAGAATATATCACCACTTGTAGCATGTTTAATCAGGGTTGCTCGATTTGGATGGGGATGTGTGTGATGTTCATCACACGGGTGATGATGGTAGTGTTGATGTTGTTGCCCATTCGAGTGTGGTGATGCATTTACACATGATGTTGTTTTCGGTCGTTTCAATGATGATGTCGTAATACGATATGTTGAAATAGCTTGTGTACTAGTTGCTGAAGATGTTGCTGCTATAGAACCGCTTTCTCTTGCAGAACAAGAAGATGAGGGAGATGACAAAGTACCATGAAGCGCTAAATGCTGAGTTTTTCTGAAAAAAGAAATTGTAAGAAAATTGTTGTCATGCAAAATGTGTTGGTAATAAAGTAAAATTGTTGCATGCAAAATATATACTTTATGCATTGACAATTTTGAAAATGTTTTGATACATAAAGGGGTTTCCAATAAGGTAATCTTTATAACTCACAAATGGCAAATCACCATTACAAGTCATGTGTTAGAACATCACTACCAAAAGAAAACTCCATTTTAGATAAGGAAGACAGTTTGAATCCTCCAGCAACACTACATTGCCGAACTATCTGGTATTTTTTTTGACTCAAAAGGGTTGAACTGTACGGTTATTTACCAAAGCAACCATCTACTATTCAACCATTAAACTATAATAAAGTTCTTAAGCGGTTTAAATGATTTCACTAAACTCTGAATAGCGCATCACATTTACTGGAAATCCTTTTACATTCAATATACCATGTGGTAATGTTGACTTTTTAATGCCGAAATTCCAGAAAAAGTTATTTTCATCATACTTACAATTTTTGCATAGTTAAAGTTCTTCTGACTGTGGCAAATTTCCAAACAGTACATCCAGTGAATGTATTCAAAACGGCAATCGTTGTAAAGGGAACCGCAAATACAACAATTGTATCCCAATAATTAAGTAGCGTTATATAGTCCTGCAAAAAAAGGACAATTTGAAGAGCAAATAAAACATCAAATATTTATATTATTTTCTTAAATAATTGTGACATGAAATCAAGCTAAAATGAGAAAAAGTCTGACCTGACCCTTAGAATATCGTAGTTAATTTTTAAAATAATTTGGTTTTTATTTTCCTTTTTTCTTGTTTGTTCATTGTGATTAAAAGGCCTATAATTTATTTTTCATATATCATTAGTATTCTTAAGAATTCTTTAATATTTAATTAAGAACATTCCTTATCAAAATATTTGTTGAGTTTGCGATGGAGCAGTTACATACAATGGACCACAAATTAAAAGTTATGTCAATATTATAATTAAATGAACAACAAGGAATATGTGATTCTAGTTAATCAGTTCATGGGGTCACTTGCAATTTTAAAAAATTACGAATAAAATAAATTTCAAAGATATACGCAAATTCATTCTTGTTATTGTCATCATTAAAATAAAATTGACTAAAAACCTTTGATATGTAATTCTAGACAAATAAAAGGGCCGTATGTGTATGTTCTGTGTCGTCTTATCAGTAATTAATTTATTTTATTTTGTAACTGTGTCAGTGCTTTTGTTTATCCATATAATCATTAAATTATTTGTTTGTATTTATTACAAAAACATCATCTATTAGAGCATTTAAATTGAGAATTAATTTTGTTCTTTTATTTTGCTTTTTATTCCTACCATCAGAAAGTGATGTTCTCTTAACGATTGTAACACTTTGAAATATACATGGGTTTTAATGCCAAATAAGAGCAGTTCTAAAGGCATCTTGGCTTTTTAAAAAGTTTGAGTGTTAATTCTTAATGTACTTTATATGACATATAAACTGATCAAAACTAAATAATTTTGGAACCGTTATCTAATACTGCTTAAATACTTATACCCCTTATATCCCGAAAATGACTTCAACGTTCCTAAATGCCATGAAAATCATGGGAATAGAGGCAGATTATATCCTAGCCTTTTAGATCTTCTTTAGAAAATGACTACTTTATAGCTGACTTAAAACATGAAGAAATTCCATATATATTCGGCTGTGCCGAATCTTATTTACCCTTCACCATAGTGTTTTAAAAAAAACAATCAGTACTAAAAAAAGAAGAAGTACCTTTTATATATTTTCATTCAATCAGCTTTATGAGCATGTAAATCAGGGATCTGAGTATTTAAATCAGGGATCTGAGCATTTAAATCAGGGATCTGATCGTTCAATAAACAGGGACCTGATCGTTTAATAATCAGGGATCTGATCGTTTACTAATCAGGTATCTGATCGTTTAATAATCAGGGATCTGCTCGTTTAATAATCAGGAATCTGATCGTTTAATAGTTTAGTTAGTTAGTTGGTTTGTTAGTAGTTAGTTAGTTAGTTAGTAGTAGTTAGTTAGGTAGTTAGTTAGTTAGTTAGTTAGTTAGTAGTTAGTTAGTTATTTAGTTATGTAGTTAGTTCGTAGTTAGTTAGTAGTTAGTTAGTTAGTTAGTTAGTTAGTTATTAGTTAGTTATTTAGTTAGTTAGTTAGTTAGTTAGTTAGTTAGTTAGTTAGTTAGTTAGTTAGTTAGTTAGTTCGTTAGTTAGTTATTAGTTAGTTAGTAGTTAGTTAGTTAGTTAGTTAGTTAGTTAGTTAGTTAGTTAGTTAGTTAGTTAGTAGTTAGTTAGTTAGTTAGTTAGTAGTTTTAGTTAGTTAGTTAGTAGTTAGTTAGTTAGTAGTAGTTAGTTAGTTAGTTAGTTAGTTAGTTAGTTAGTAGTTAGTTAGTTAGTTAGTTAGTAGTTAGTTAGTTAGTTAGTTAGTTAGTTAGTTAGTTAGTTAGTTAGTTAGTTAGTTAGTTAGTTAGTTAGTTAGTTAGTTAGTTAGTTAGTTAGTTAGTTAGTTAGTTAGTTAGTTAGTTAGTTAGTAGTTAGTTAGTTAGTAGTTAGTTAGTTAGTTAGTTAGTTAGTTAGTAGTTAGTTAGTTAGTTAGTTAGTTAGTTAGTTAGTTAGTTAGTTAGTTAGTAGTTAGTTAGTTAGTTAGTTTAGTTAGTAGTTAGTTAGTTAGTTAGTTAGTTAGTTAGTTAGTTAGTTAGTTAGTTAGTTAGTTAGTTAGTTAGTTAGTTAGTAGTTAGTAGTTAGTTAGTTAGTTAGTTAGTTAGTTAGTTAGTTAGTGTTAGTTAGTTAGTTAGTTAGTAGTTAGTTAGTTAGTTAGTTAGTAGTAGTTAGTAGTTAGTAGTTAGTTAGTTAGTTAGTTAGTTAGTTAGTTAGTTAGTTAGTTAGTTAGTTAGTTAGTTAGTTAGTTAGTAGTTAGTTAGTTAGTTAGTAGTTAGTTAGTTAGTTAGTTAGTTAGTTAGTTAGTTAGTTAGTTAGTTAAGTAGTTAGTAGTTAGTTAGTTAGTTAGTTAGTTAGTTAGTTAGTTAGTAGTTAGTTAGTTAGTTAGTTAGTTAGTAGTTAGTTAGTTAGTTAGTTAGTTAGTTAGTTAGTTAGTTAGTTAGTTAGTTAGTTAGTTAGTTAGTTAGTAGTTAGTTAGTTAGTTAGTTAGTAGTAGTTAGTTAGTAGTTAGTTAGTTAGTTAGTTAAATCACGTAAATTTCCAACTTTTCTACGCTGATACAGGATCTCGCCCGAGAACATGTATCTTATGTCACAAGAACTTATGTTTTCTCCTCTCAACAGGATTATCAACATCGGATGCAACGGTGCTGAAGCAAGGTCGTGGCAACATATTCCTTGCATCTATTTACCTACCTTTCGATTCTCCGACACTACCACCAACGTCGTATCTGATGAAACTGGTTGAAGAGGCACAAAGGAAAAATAAGAAAATTGTAATAGGTTGTGATGCCAACTCGCATCATGTAGCTTGGGGTAGTACAAACACCAATCGCAGGGGACAAGCCCTCATGGATTTCTTTAATACTAAAGACTTGATAACATTGAACTTAGGTAATAAAGCTACCTTCGTCAATAGAATCAGAGAAGAAGTATTAGATATAACTATATGTTCAGAAGAGCTTATAAACGAAATTCAGGATTGGAGAGTTTCGGACGAGCACTCCTTTTCTGATCATCGGTACATAAGATTCAAAATACTAAGGCCACCACCAAAGCCGATAAAGTTTCGGAATAAGTCTAAAACTAATTGGACAATGTTCGGGACCTTACTAAAGAACCGTTTAGGTCAGGACACTTTTCAATGTCGAAATAAAGAGGATATAGATGCCAAAGTGGAAACGTTCACAAGTGCCCTGGTTGAATCGTTCGAGGACAGCTGCCCTCTGCGAGAGCGGAGATCTGCCCAGGAAAAACCCTGGGTAACTGGGGAGATCCGGAACCTTGGGAAGACTCTTCGCAAACTATTTAACCGGGCACGGCGTAAAAAGACCGCAGTATACTGGGATGAGTATCGTAATAAACTTGGTGAATATAAGAAAATCGTTCGAAAAGCCAAACGAGACTCCTGGAAACTTTTCTGTGAACAGGTAGATAGCGTAAATGACGTATCGAAGATAAAAAAATTCCTATCCAAAACTCATGTCCAACCGGAATCTATGATCGATGACACGGGCAGGAGGCTTGAGGATATGGAGGAGACAATGAAACTCCTAATGGATTCTCATTTCCCACCCGGTATATCGAATAACATAGATGAACCGATATTGGAGGAAGGGGAGGGTAACACGGAAATAGTTATTACAACTGACATGGTTAAAGGGGCAATCAAGAGCTTTGCTCCCTATAAAGCTGCAGGGCCGGATGGAATTTTCCCGGCACTTTTGCAGATGGAGGCGGGACTGGTTTCCGTACATCTGTCACAGATATTCACTGCATGCTTAAAATTGGCATATACCCCAGTTAAATGGCAGGATGCAAGGGTAATATTTATACCCAAACCAGGGAAACCTAGCTATGCGACACCTAAGTCCTATCGACCGATAAGTCTTACGTCCTTCCTACTTAAAACCTTGGAACGGATAGTCGATAGCATGGTTAAAAGCAGCATACCATACAATGACCTTAAATATAAGCAGCATGCTTATGTAAAGGGACGATCGGTGGAAACCGCTTTAAATGAAGTTGTCCACTACATAGGTGAATCTTTCGATAGCAAACTGCATACACTGGCAGTATGCATTGACATCGAAGGCGCTTTCAATAACGTGCACACTGATACCCTTATCCAATCCCTAGACCAGTTTTATGTTGACCGGGTGCTCCGTAACTGGATCAACTACATGCTAAGGAACAGATGGATAAGCTGCGAGATGTACGATATAACTATAAGGAAAAAGGTATTTCGAGGTATACCACAGGGTGGCATTTTGTCACCTTTACTCTGGGTCACCACGATTAATAGCCTCCTAAGGACCCTAACCGAGAAAGGACTTAGACCTGTCTGCTATGCAGACGATGTCGTAATACTTTTAAAGGGAAAGGATCCAAATTACTTGTGTAGAAGAGCTGAGGAGGCTCTGAATACGGCCTTGAGCTGGGCTCAACCGAGAGGCCTCAATGTTAACCCGGCGAAGACGGAAATCTGTCTTTTCACAAGAAAGACAAAAATTTCTACATATACTGAACCTTGCTTCTTGGGCAAGAAGATACCGGTGACAGACAAAGTTAAGTACTTAGGTGTAATACTTGACCGGAAATTAAAATGGAGACACCACATAGAGGATAGGATCAACAAGGCACATCGGTGCTGGGCGATATGTAGGAGAACCATAGGCATGAAATGGGGTCTTAGTCCTACTATGACAAATTGGCTTTATAAAAGTGTAATTAGACCAATTCTAGCTTATGCTTCAATAATCTGGTGGACTGCTTTGGACAAAAAGTGTAATATCAAATTACTACAGGGAGTTCAGCGTACATGCTGCTTGGGTATAAGTGGTGCCATGTGTACTACTTCAACCAAGGCTCTGGAAACGTTGCTAGATATTCCACCCATTGAAACATATATAAGATATGAGGCGGCGCTTACAGCCGAACGGCTCTTTACTTTAGGCGAACTGGCCAAAAACGGTTATAGGACACGTCATCAATGTATACTGGACACATTGGAAGGTTATACACATTCATCGGACGTGCCTGATCGCATACCAGACACTGAATATGTCGGAAACTTTGAAACGCTAATCCCAGATAGAATGTCTTGGTCAAGCGGAACATTAGAGCAAATACCAGTAGGAATCCGTTGCTACACGGATGGCTCTAAATTAGGGGACAAAGTGGGTCTGGGGTTCTATATTGAAGACCCAGAAACAGAAATATACCACCGTTTACCTAATCATAACACAAGCTTCCAGGCAGAAGTACGAGCAATAACGGAATGTGTAAATTGGATTAGAATAAATATGGCGCCCACAGGGCTTAATATATTTACCGACAGCCAGAAGGCAATTTGTGCGATATCAGGTGATAGAATTAAATCTAAGACCGTATTGGATTGTAAGAAAGCTTTAACTGAATACTCTCCCAGAGGTAAGGTTCACATCATATGGGTACCAGGCCACTCGGGAGTAGCCGGCAACGAAAGGGCGAATGCAATAGCTTTAAAGGGAAGGGAGCTCGATGTAGTTAACCTGACAAACGCAAAACCATTCGACGCAACAAAAGCTGAATTAAAAATATGGATGAGAGAATCCCATAAGGCCTCTTGGAATAATGAAACGGTGGGTAGAACCACAAAGATTCTATGGGGTGACCCTGATGAGAGCAAGACGAGAAATCTTCTCAAAATGAGCAAGTCTGAGGTTAGTATGATGGTACGTATTCTCAGTGGACACACAGGATTACGAGCACATCTATACAAAATTGGACGTGCGAATTCAGACGAATGTAGAGCATGTGGAGAGGACAGTGAAACTCTGGAGCACTTTCTTTGCCATTGTCAGGCATTCGTCGAAGTTAGATCCAAGTATCTTGGAAGTGATGTTATTCCGGAAATAACATTCTTAACCAACACCGATTGGAAGATTCTTAGGAATTACGTCCAGGAAACTGAGTTTCTGAACATTCAGTAAACAATTTTTTTTTTTTTTTTTTTTTTTTTTTTTTCTTGAATTGGAGCGCACAACAGGCCCGATAGTGGCCTAGGTGTATTTCTTCGGATTTGATGTAGTATACATCCTCCTATCAACCTAACCTAACCTAACCTAGTTAGTTAGTTAGTTAGTTAGTTAGTTAGTAGTTAGTTAGTTAGTTAGTTAGTTAGTTAGTTAGTTAGTTAGTTAGTTAGTTAGTTAGTTAGTTAGTTAGTTAGTTAGTTAGTTAGTTAGTTAGTTAGTTAGTTAGTTAGTTAGTTAGTTAGTTAGTTAGTTAGTTAGTTAGTTAGTTAGTTAGTTAGTTAGTTAGTTAGTTAGTTAGTTAGTTAGTTAGTTAGTTAGTTAGTTAGTTAGTTAGTTAGTTAGTTAGTTAGTTAGTTAGTTAGTTAGTTAGTTAGTTAGTTAGTTAGTTAGTTAGTTAGTTAGTTAGTTAGTTAGTTAGTTAGTTAGTTAGTTAGTTAGTTAGTTAGTTAGTTAGTTAGTTAGTTAGTTAGTTAGTTAGTTAGTTAGTTAGTTAGTTAGTTAGTTAGTTAGTTAGTTAGTTAGTTAGTTAGTTAGTTAGTTAGTTAGTTAGTTAGTTAGTTAGTTAGTTAGTTAGTTAGTTAGTTAGTTAGTTAGTTAGTTAGTTAGTTAGTTAGTTAGTTAGTTAGTTAGTTAGTAGTTAGTTAGTTAGTTAGTTAGTTACTTAGTTAGCGGTCTACCAGACTAGAACACTGACAACAAACCTACGGGAGGCTACAAAATGCATAATACAATTTTGCATAAAAATCTAATAAATCATTACACCGAGGTAAATTGTTGCCACGCTACTTAATTGGTAATTCTATCTCCAATCTTAACCTTAAAATAATATTCATAACATTGGTATTAAATTCACTTACCTTATATTCACTTTTAATATCACATATTGTAGTTCCCACTTTGGGTGAATAAACTGGCGTCGAGGAAACCCAAAAAGGGGCACAATGCAAACAACCCAGTATCGTCAAACCAACCAATACCATTTTGGCCCTTCGCACCGTACACATGGTCTGACGTCTCAGCGGGTACATGATCGCTATAAAACGTTCCACCGTAAAAGCAACCACAAACCAAACTGAACAAAAACATGCCAAATTACTGAAAAATGTAAAGAACTGACAAAAGTATTCACGATTATAGATGTGAATCTCGACAAAGTTGAGCCACTGGACGAAGAGACCAAACAAAAAGCAAGTATCACTAACAGCCAAAGCGGCCAAATAGAAACTAGACGAAAGTTTGCGTAATTTCGTTTTGAAAAATACAAAAACCGATAGAATGTTACCAATGGAACCAGTGCCGACAATAATGGGTATATAGTAGAAACTCAAGACAGTTCCAATATATTCGATGGTTTGTAACATTTCACTCTCTTCATTGTAGGTGTCATTGTTAATGCTGGTGGTGTTGTTTATTAACGTATTCAGATTTTTTAAAGGATTTGTAAAATTTTTGTTGATTTCCAAAGAATTTGAGTTTGTTGTGTTACTGATTGTGCTAGTGGTTGTCACTTCATACATATCTGGCCAAGTTGGTGGCAAAGTGGTGCTGGTGGTGATAATAATATTGGTTGTGTTTGTGATGGGTGCTGTCGTGGATGTTATTATGCTGCTTGTTGTTGTCATTATGCTGTTATTGTTTCCTTTTGTAAAGTGTTGCTAACACACTTAACGTGTAGTTTTACTAGGGGTCGTTGTGTTAATAGCAATTGTAATAATATTAATTTTATTTGCCCTCAAATTAAGAACAATAAATTGATATGAGTATTGATAAGGTTTTGTTTTTAATGGTGGTTTTGTTGTCCTATAGATTGTATAATTTTGTTGTTATATTTGGATTTCACTTAAATTTTTTCACTTGTTTTCGTTGTAATTTTTGAGGAGTTATTGCTGGTGGCACTGTTGTGTCATTTTAAATCGATGTCCTTAATGTGATTATGATTAATTTAGTTGTTATTTTCATTTGCATCAAATGTGCAACAAGATTTTGTTGTTTGAAATTATTTTTTAAATTTCATATTTTGTTGCTTTCACAAAATGTTTGATGTGGCTTTGATTTGCCTTTGCTATTAAGTCATCATTCTTTACATTTTATAGAATACAAGAGTTTTAGATGGTCAGTTTTCTTTTTAATTTCTGTTCATATTAATTGCACTATTCAAAGATATCCAGAATAGTACGATGCAAAATAGTTATTAGTTTCTTCTGTGTATTTTTTACCCTTTGATTGTTGGCGCTAGATAACAATATTAAACCACATATAAAGGTGGGAGTCAGTTTTGTTCAATCGTCTAATAAAACACAAAATTATGTTTTAATATATATTTTTTGAGTTTACGATTTTCCTATAAGTTTGTCAACACCAGCGGGCGCTGAGAGATTAAAATGAGTTCTTCACAAATAAAAATAGATATAGATATAGAATAAATTTTTATATTCCTGATGATTATATATAAACTGATTTCAAAAACAAATCTATAACTTACTTAACTACTTATTAGCAAGCGATCAAGGCAAGTACTTATTCAACTCCCTATTTGTAAGCGAGCGTGGTAATTGCCTTCAATGTCATCACCGTGTAAAAGTAATGATTCAAAATGCTATTGTGTAAATTAAAGCAATTTAATCCCTTACTTGGTAATGAAAGTTTAGCATAATGTATAATACAATTATGATAGAATTCGAATAAAAAAGTATTTTTGACCCCATCCATCTCTCATTCGAAAATTACCTGGAACTTCGATTGATATGTATGCCTACATGAGATTCTTAAAAATGCTGTTTCTCGGGACGCTCTAATGTACATGTGTATAAATAATCCAATCAAATAATCAACAAAGAATGAGGATCATTTTCAAGAAGTAGAAAGATGACGTACATCTTTGTCATTTCCGACAGACATTTAATACTCGTTGTACTTAGACAAGCTTCGACATACTAAAATCTCTACAGAAAGCACTTAATAATGAAGATATGAAGAGAGATTAATTTGCCAGCAGTTCGGTCGGACAGTTCCGAACTACCTATTTATCATACCACTTAGGTTTACCCTTAGCCAACGACTGCCCAGATGACTAGCTATTTTAACGTGTGCTTGTTGTACGAAGAAGCGAATCGTCACCCCATACATTACGAAGAAGCAGACAAAAAGCTTAAGTTTGTTTTTTAAGTGTCCCCTCTCTCGCTCACAAAGTGACAATAATCTCCACCCTCGTTTACAAAGAGTACCTACATCCGTGACGAAAGACGAATTGGAGTCAACTAGGTGGTTAGGCTTTAGTGGAAATCACTGTATTTTTCGGATCCATTGACTCTTTGTCGAATTGCTGGGTTGTCTACATTATGTTTTCAGAGAATGTATAAAAGGATGCTTGCTGTGCCTATGAAACAAGAATCGAATTGGAAAAGTCAAAGAAAAGTAAAAGTTAAATAGAAAACATTTTTTTCTGTTTAAAATGACTGTTAGGAAATTTTATTATACCCTACACCACTTTAGTGGGGAGGGTATATTGGATTTGTGCTGATGTTTGTAACATACAAAAATATTCGTCCTAGACCCACCTTAAAGTATACCAATCGGCTTAGTCGTTTTCTGAGTCGATTAAGCTATGTCCGTCCGTCCGCCTGGTTGGCTGGCTATCCATGTAAACCTTGTGCGCAAGGTACAGGTCGCAACTTTCAAGATAACGTGGCACGCACGTTTTATTTGACCCAAGGACAAAGCCTATTGAAATTGGTTAAAATCGGTCCATTATTTCACCTAGCCCCCATAGAACAGGTCCCCCCGAAAAGGGCTTCTGAGCTCATAATTATGTTAAATATACAGATATATCGATAAAATACGACACAACTAAGTTTTATAGAAGTCTTGATGACCCTGCCAAATTTCATAAAGATCGGGCCCCATTTGACCCTAGCTCCCATACAAATTCCCCTTCAGAAAATTACTTGAATGTCTCAAATTAACTTATAAACACAAATATCGCGATGAAATTCAGCACAATAAAATATTATGTAAATATAAATATATTCACAAAATTTTATCGGGCTTGGTCCATATTTGCCCCTAGCCCCCATATAAAGCTTCTTTCAGAAAATTAGTTTTTCATCCATAAATTGCTTAAATGTATCGGAACAAGGGAATATTGAAGATAAATGCTTTATTATGAAAAATAAATCACATTTAATATTCATAACTGGTGTAGGGTATCATATGGTCGGACACGCCCGACTATACTTTCTTACTTGTTTTCTGTTGTATTCAATTAAATTAAGTAAGAGCTTTATAATCGACTATGCCGAAACTTATATACCCACTATTTAATCATATGGTCATTAGATAAATATGAATGATTTGATAACTCTCTGTGACAAAAAATTAATAATTGGGATACTTTCTGAAAGGTGGATTCGAGTAGAACAAGAAGAATCTGTTTTTGAAATTTGTCAAATACCTCCAAAATCTGGAGATACCAGGTTTTCGTATCTTTAAGCACTTATAAGTTAGTAAATTAGTTGAATCTCAAACGATTTTATGTTTCTAAACGGAATTAGAAAGCTGAAGCTGAGGCCTTTGTAATGACATATGTGATATTTAAGTAACCTAGAGAAATACATACATATGTATGTGTGAATTTCACCGGAAAACATGTTTTTATACCCACCATTAAAAAAGGGGGATATATTGATTTTGTCATTCCGTTGGCAACATATCGAAATAGACCCACAAAAGTATATATATTCTGGGTCCTTACTAAATTCTGAGGCGATCTAGTCATGTCTGTACGTCCTTCCGTATGTCTGTCTGTTAAAAGCACGGTAGAGTCCGAACGGAAAGAGCTAGAGTGTTGAAATTTTTTACAAATATTTCCTATAGGTAAGGTTTCTTTGGTATCGGACTATGTTTTCGCATAGCCCCCATACAAGTGGCCCCCCGAAAAACAGCTTTAACAGTCATAACTGTTTTAAAAATACCAGTATAGCGATGAAACTCAACATAAGTAAGTAAAATATGAGCCAAAATTTATGAGGATCGATCCATAATTTACACTACCCCCCGTATAAGGTCCCCTTTAGAAAATAACTGTAACGCTCATTATTGCCTTCAAAATAAGAGTATAGGGATGAAATTCGACACAAGCAAGTTTCTCTCTACCGAATTTTTGAGGATCGGTCCATAATTGACCCTGAAATTCGATATAAGTATATATGTATTGTATGAACCGAAATCTATCTACCAAATTTTACGACAACCGGCCTATAATGGACTCTACCGCCCATTTGGTTTAAAAGTTGGACAAAAATATTTTGTTAATCCGAAAGGGATGTGTTCATAATTGTCTTAAGCCCTATTCAAATATTAACCTAATGTTTATGGGGGAGCATTCCATTTACGTCACACGGTATGTAAGATTCGGCATAATCGAATATGTATAACACTCTTACTTGTTGATTGTAGTTTTGCAACGTTTTCCAAGTTTGGAGATGTTTTTACAAAGTATTTTGTATAGAAACCGTATTCTCTATTAATGCATTAGAAAACTGTGTCTACGCAACTTTTCTTTTTAAAATCCATTAGCAATTGACGACGTTGTTGATCTTTTTCTTATTACAAAATTGTTCAAAAAGTAATTTCCTGACAGATAAATATGGGCCGTTAAATATGGGACACGATTCCGATTAAGATGTATGTTAGAATACATCTTAATCGATGTGCAACACAATAAAATTAAATAATATTTTTTTGAAAGGGGGCCTTAGTTCCCTACGAGCAATTGAAAATATTGATCTCAGTATAATTGTCTGCAATCTTTTTAAAATGGGTCTCAAATATTTCATATTTTTGAGCTGATTATGAGAAAAATAATTGTAAAAATTTGTTAGAATATTTTTGGTCCATAAATTTATTTTTAGTGGATTTGAGAGACAAATTATTTGCGCTTTTTTCGAAAGGAAGGTGTCAAAATTTTCGTATTTTATTTTAAATACTTTTTGGCATTTGTTTTTATTATATTTATATTGGTTTTATTATTAAAAATTTATTTTCCAAATAGCACACATATTTTTGTGATTTATCTTTTTAATTTATTTATTATTAATTTTTATAAAATTTATTTTCATTTTTAGGGTATTTTTATTTAATAATCCCAAAGTGTTTTTGGTTTTTCTTCCGATTTAAATTAACACATATGGTCAATGCTTATTTTGTTTTGCCTTTATTTTTTCTTAATTCACAAAAAATTTATAATTTTATTTTAATTGAAACATATTTTATAAACCGTTTGCTTTTTTTAATGTTAACAATTCAACAGCGCGCCAAAGACTGAAAGAACTTAACAAGTTAATCTTACTTTTAAGGATAATTTTGTAGAAAAGAAAAGGAATAACTTCTATGTTTGGAATTTCCATTAGCAAACATTTAAGAGAATACTGAAAACACTCTTAAAACTTTACTTTTGCGCTTGCTTGGGAAAATAAGGAAATAGAGACATTGTTGTTAACTCTTTTTTTGTAGTTGTTGGGATTTCATTGATAAACATGGAAAACGTGTCGATTCATGGTCTAAGTAGTTTTAGTAGTATTATTTGTAAATGCCGGCATTTTGCGGATGCACAAAAATATCGTATTAAACACAGGAAAACAGTGAAAATTTGTTTACATTTACACATTTCTTAGTCCTATCATAAGAGGTGTAGTATTACTACTAGTAGTTTTCTTGTAAACCTCTTGCACTTACATTCATACATATAGATATTTAAATGTATTGATGTTTGAATTCGAATGATTGAAGTAAATAATATTTTGCTATAATACAATTTACAAATTTAAAATTATATTATTTTTTTGCACAAATTGAAATTTTAGTAAATTATTTCTTAACATTTCAGCACTTTCAATTAGTATTAAAATATATTTTTAAAAGTCCATGACCTTTTAACATTTTAAGTGGATATAACATTTGCAAATTTAATTGTTGAAAAATATCTATATTATTTTTAATTAAATGAATTTAACTAAAAATATTCCACATTATTCCACTCTACTTTAGTTAGTTAGTTAGTTAGTTAGTTAGTTAGTTTGTTAGTTAGTTAGTTAGTTAGTTAGTTAGTTAGTTAGTTAGTTAGTTAGTTAGTTAGTTAGTTAGTTTGTTAGTTAGTTAGTTAGTTAGTTGTTAGTTAGTTAGTTAGTTAGTTAGTTAGTTAGTTAGTTAGTTAGTTAGTTAGTTAGTTAGTTAGTTAGTTAGTTAGTTAGTTAGTTAGTTAGTTAGTTAGTTAGTTAGTAGTTAGTTAGTTAGTTTGTTAGTTAGTTTGTTAGTTAGTTAGTTAGTAAGTTAGTTAGTAGTTAATTAGTTAGTTAGTTAGTAAGTTAGTTAGTTAGTTAGTTAGTTAGTTAGTTAGTTAGTTAGTTAGTTAGTTAGTAGTTAGTTAGTTAGTTAGTAGTTAGTTAGTTAGTAGTTAGTTAGTTAGTTAGTTAGTTAGTTAGTTAGTTAGTTAGTTAGTTAGTTAGTTAGTTAGTAGTTAGTTAGTTAGTTAGTTAGTTAGTTAGTTAGTTAGTTAGTTAGTTAGTTAGTTAGTTAGTTAGTTAGTTAGTTAGTTAGTTAGTTAGTTAGTTAGTTAGTTAGTTAGTTAGTTAGTTAGTTAGTTAGTTAGTTAGTTAGTAGTTAGTTAGTTAGTAGTAGTTAGTTAGTAGTTAGTTAGTTAGTAGTAGTAGTTAGTTAGTTAGTAGTAGTTAGTTAGTTAGTTAGTTAGTTAGTTAGTAGTTAGTTAGTTAGTTAGTTAGTTAGTTAGTTAGTTAGTTAGTTAGTTAGTTAGTAGTAGTTAGTTAGTTAGTTAGTTAGTTAGTTAGTTAGTTAGTTAGTTAGTAGTTAGTTAGTTTAGTAGTTAGTTAGTTAGTTAGTTAGTAGTTAGTTACTTAGTTAGTTAGTTAGTAGTGTTAGTTAGTAGTAGTTAGTTACTTAGTTACTTAGTTACTTAGTTACTTAGTTACTTAGTTACTTAGTTACTTAGTTACTTAGTTACTTAGTTACTTAGTTATTAGTTACTTAGTTAGTTAGTAGTTAGTTAGTTAGTTAGTTAGTTAGTTAGTAGTTAGTAGTTAGTTAGTTAGTTAGTTAGTTAGTTAGTTAGTAGTTAGTTAGTTAGTTAGTTAGTTAGTTAGTTAGTTAGTTAGTTAGTTAGTTAGTTAGTTAGTAGTTAGTTAGTTAGTTAGTTAGTTAGTAGTTAGTTAGTTAGTTAGTTAGTTAGTTAGTTAGTTAGTTAGTTAGTTAGTTAGTTAGTTAGTTAGTTAGTTAGTTAGTTAGTTAGTTAGTTAGTTAGTTAGTTAGTTAGTTAGTTAGTTAGTTAGTTAGTTAGTTAGTTAGTTAGTAGTTAGTTAGTTAGTTAGTTAGTTAGTTAGTAGTTAGTTAGTTAGTTAGTTAGTTAGTTAGTTAGTTAGTTAGTTAGTTAGTTAGTTAGTTAGTTAGTTAGTTAGTTAGTTAGTTAGTTAGTTAGTTAGTTAGTTAGTTAGTTAGTTAGTTAGTTAGTTAGTTAGTTAGTTAGTTAGTTAGTTAGTTAGTTAGTTAGTTAGTTAGTTAGTTAGTTAGTTAGTTAGTTAGTTAGTTAGTTAGTTAGTTAGTTAGTTAGTTAGTTAGTTAGTAGTTAGTTAGTTAGTTAGTTAGTTAGTTAGTTAGTTAGTAGTTAGTTAGTAGTTAGTTAGTTAGTTAGTTAGTTAGTTAGTTAGTTAGTTAGTTAGTTAGTTAGTTAGTTAGTTAGTTAGTTAGTTAGTTAGTTAGTTAGTTAGTTAGTTAGTTAGTTAGTTAGTTAGTTAGTTAGTTAGTTAGTTAGTTAGTTAGTTAGTTAGTTAGTTAGTTAGTTAGTTAGTTAGTTAGTTAGTTAGTTAGTTAGTTAGTAGTTAGTTAGTTAGTTAGTTAGTTAGTAGTTAGTTAGTTAGTTAGTTAGTTAGTTAGTTAGTTAGTTAGTTAGTTAGTTAGTTAGTTAGTTAGTTAGTTAGTTAGTTAGTTAGTTAGTTAGTTAGTTAGTTAGTTAGTTAGTTAGTTAGTTAGTTAGTTAGTTAGTTAGTTAGTTAGTTAGTTAGTTAGTTAGTTAGTTAGTTAGTTAGTTAGTTAGTTAGTTAGTAGTTAGTTAGTTAGTTAGTTAGTTAGTTAGTTAGTTAGTTAGTTAGTAGTTAGTTAGTTAGTTAGTTAGTTAGTTAGTAGTTAGTTAGTTGGTTAGTTAGTTGTTAGTGAGTGAGTTATATTTATGTTTCTCAAATATTCGTTAAATATTCATTAAATATTCGTTTTCGATTCATATGTATTTCAATATTTACCTTCATAAACCTTGTGTCGTATAAGTGTTAAAAAGATTAAATATCTCTCATACGTACTGTATCACATAAAATACATTTATCACAAAAACCAAAACATTCCCCTTCTATGTCTTTATTTAATTCAAATAGTATTCAATAATTAAGAGAATTACTCAGAATAAGAGTAGTTCAAAATAAAGAGATCCATTGGAAAGATATTCCAGTTACTTGGTGTTGTTTTTATATTGTGAAATATTATTTGTAAAGTTTAGTATTAAATAACATTTTATCGAGAAAACTACGCTTCGGTTAAGAAGTTTTTATAAAGATTTGCTTTCCGTATTTTCGTCATGTCTAGTATTAATTTCACTATTATTTAAATATTATTGTTTATATTTGTATACTTTGTAACTTTTATATTTATCTTTTTCTCTTTTCTTTTAGAAGATGACAAAGTTGGCACTTTGGATGTGTTGCTTAGCAGCGCATATTGTCGTTCTCAAAGATTTCTATCGAAACAGTTGGCTCAATTGCGTCCTGAATTAACCATGTCTATGTTTTCCGGTATGCAAGTTTTACTTAATAATTTGTTTTGTTTGTGTATAGACATTATACATTTTAAAAGTAAATATTTATTAACATTTTATCTGCATTTTTTTTTCATAGAAATCACTCATCGTTTTCAAACGGCACGTGAAGATGTTCGCACGCTGTTACTTCAGTGTTTGCAACCTTGGTTGCACAATATGGAATTAGTGGCAACCACTGTGCCGCCAGCAACTCCTCTATCTTATATTATGGTAAGTATGTATTCAGCATTGAATTCTACTTTGCCAATTATTATAGAAAATGTCGATATGCTATTTGACGTTATTTAATTTGTTTAACATTTTTTAGTACTTCCCTGATTCTGGTACTCGTGGTCGCAGAGAGGGCACTGGTTCTACGGAAGCAACTGAAATGATTCTCAATAATTTGTTCTATATAACAGCTAAGGTAAGTTATTTGTCGGAATCATTATAATTTTAATAATTAATTGTGTTTCTGTTTAGTTTTCGGATACACATCCACGTGATATAGAGGAATTATGGGGAACTTTGTGTCAATTTTGGCCCAACAATTTAAAAGTGATTTTACGTTATTTGGTTATTATGAGCGGAATGTCACCAAATGATCTATTGCCTTACGTAAGTTGCTTAATATACTATCCCACTTTTTCTCAATGTCTTGTTATTTTTTATCTAAACGATATATTGAAAGTTTTCATACAACATATTAACCGGAGATTGAAATTGTGGCCCTATGTCTTTTTAAAATAGAAAATGTTATTCTTTATTTTACCAGGCTAAGCGTGTTGCTTTGTATCTGGCTCGAGCTTGCCCGGATCGTTTGCTGGATGAGTTAATGGCAGAACTGCAAACTGTGGAAACGCTTAATTGTTTAATTGAACGCACTGAAACACCACCTTTTTATCGTTTAACTAGTATGCGAAAGGCTTCAAGTCATTCGGCCGATGGTAAGTTAAGAATTTTCTTTAAGTTCATACTGAAATATGATCATTTCCGCCCTATCGGTTATGGAAAAATAACCAGTAAAACTGACATATATGTACTTATTACATATGCATAAAATTAATCTGTAAAAACAAGTAAGAAATTATAGTCGGGCGTGGCCGACCATATGATACCCTACATCAGTTATGAATATTAAATGTGATTTATTTTTCATAATAAAGCATTTATCTTCAATATTCCCTTGTTTTGATATATTTAATCAATTTATGGATGAAAAACTAATTTTCTGAAAGAGGCTTTATATGGGGGCTAGGGGCAAATATGGACCAAGCCCGATAAAATTTTGTGAATATATTTATATTGACATAATATTTTATTGTGCTGAATTTCATCGCGATATTTATGTTTATAAGCTAATTTGGGACATTCAAGTAATTTTCTGAAGGGGACTTTGTATGGGAGCTAGGGTCAAATGTGGCCCGATCTTTATTTGGCAGGGTCATCAAGACTTCTATAAAACTTAGTTGTGCCGTATTTTATCGATATATTTGTATATTTAATATAATTATGAGCTCAGAAGCCCTTTTCGGGGGGTTCTGTTGTATGGGGGCTAGGTGAAATAATGGACTGATTTTAACCATTTTCAATAGGCTTCGTCCTTAAGTCAAATAAAACGTGCGTGCCAAATTTCATCCAATTGTCTTGAAAATTGCGACCTGTACCTTGCGCACAAGGTTTACATGGATAGCCAGCCAGCCAGACGGACGGACGGACATAGCTTAATCGACTCAGGTCTAAAAACACTTGAACTATAATGATAAGACATGTTAAGTATAAATAAAATCTGTTCAAAATATTGCAATTGCACTCGTTGGCAAAAATGAGGGCACAATAGAATTAGCCCCCCAATAAGGTTAATTATTGTTTTAAAACGTTCGACAAAAAGTCAATGCATAGGAAAAATAGAGTCATTTCCACTAACGTCTTATAACTTGGTTACGTACATATGTATGTATGTACCTACTCTATGTAATCGAGAGTGAAGACAGTCATCACTTTAGTGTTGTCACTTTACAGTTCTCAATTGTTGTAGAAAGTAGACGCTTAACTTAGAACTACCGGCTAGTCATCTCGTAGCCGGTAGTCGTAATTGGTAGGTTACATAGGTTTTTATACACAAAAAGGTATATTGTTTTATTTCTATTTTATAGTAAGGGACAGGAGAATTTTAGGAATTAACAAGTAGGAAAGTATAGTCGGGCATGGCCGACCATATAATACCCTACACCATGAGTATATTTAAAAAAATTTTATTTTTCACAAAGAAAATTTTATGTTGAATTTTACCTTAATTCCAAAGTATTTAAGCGATTTATTGATAAAAAAACAAATTTTCTAAATGAGGCTTTATATAGGAGTATAGGTCAAACATGGGCCGATCCTCATTAAATTTGGGAAAAGGATATATTTTTAAATAATAGTTAATTATATTGAGTTTCATTGCGATACAAATGGTTACAAGTCAATTTTAGACGTTTAAGACATTTTTTGAAGGGGGGTTTGTATGGGGGCTAGGGTCCAATAAGGGCCGATCATTACGAAAATCTGCAGTGTCATTTATACTTATATAAAACGTATTTGTGCAAATTTTTAGAAAGATAATAGCATATTTGACGTAGTTATGGCATAAAAAGCCCAAATAGGAGGTACGGTTGTATGGAGGCTAGGTGAAATAATGGACCGATTTCAACCATTTTCAATAGGCTTCGTCCTTGTGCCAAAAAACAAGCTTGGTCCAAATTTCATCAAATTATCTTGAAAATTGCGGCCTGTACCTTGCGCAGCCAGCCGGACAGACGGACGGACATGTATGTCTTAATCGACTCAAAATGTGATTCTGAGTCGATCGGTATACTTAAAGGTGGGTGTAGGACCAATATTTTTGTGTGTTACAAACATCAGCACAAACGTATAATACCCTCCCCACTATAGTGGTGTAGGGTATAAAAAGTTAAATTAAAATTTAAAAATTTTAAAAAACACTATGGTATAGGCTACAACCGACTTACTTGTTTTAATTAGAAATTGCAATATTTTAATAATATTTTATTTTAATTTATTTAAGGTCAACCTGTTGGTGGTATTAATGATTCACGCATACAAGATCTCACCGTGGAAAAAGGCACCATACATACTAAACGTCATAGTGGCGAAGATCCTATTAAAACTGGGTAAGTACTGCGAAAAATATGTTCATTAACTTAAAATCATCAGTTTATTCTTCTTTAATACAAATACATATTGTTCAACAGAAAATAAGTATAGTATTTTTATTATTAGAAAATAATATACACAAATAAGCAAAAAATGTAAAATACTACTTCAAGATTTTATGTAGTAAAATTAATACTTAATTACATGATTATTTTATTTTTAATTCCAGTACTTGTAAATCTGACAGCGGCATAAGAGCATTTACACAAGCCACTAACAATCGGCCACCTCGTGGTGCTGATAAAATACGAGCAGCATCAGGACCATCAATATTACCAAGGCCAGAAGATATTTTAATCAATGATCCAGAGGTAAATGATACATAAAATGAAGCAATATTGAAAAATAGTTACATTATTAAATTGTATAATATTTATTAATTAATACTTTTCTTACTCATTTTAGTTGCGTCAAGAGGAAAATGTCGAACTACGTTCATCAGATGCTGCACAAACAGTTTCAGCATCTACCGCGCCACATCCATTGCCAATGCCTGAATATGGTGGTTATTTTGCTCCACTTACAGAATTCTTGCCAGACGTTAGTTTGCCAATAAGCGGTTTTCATCGGTATGTATTTCAATGAAAGCTACTTACATACATATTTCTTATAATCTATATTTATACCCTACACCACTTTAGTGGGGAGGGTATATTGGGTTTGTGCTGATGTTTGTAACGCACAATAATATTGGTCCTATACCCACCTTAAATTATACCAATCGGCTCAGAATCATTTTCTGAGTCGATTTAGCTATGTCCGTCCGTCTGTCCGTCTGTCCGTCCGTCCGTCCGTCCGTCCATGTAAACCTTGTAATCAAACTACAGGTCGCAATTTTGAAGATAATTCAATGAAATTTGGTCCCAGGGACGAAGCCTATTGAAAATGGTTAAGATCGGTCCATTATTTCACATAGCCCCCATACTACTGAACCCCCCAATAGGGCTTGTAATCCTTGTAATCAAACTACAGGTCGCAATTTTGAAGATAATTCAATGAAATTTGGTACATGATTTTCTATTGTCCCAGGGACGAAGCCTATTGAAAATGGTTAATATCGGTCAATTATTTCACCTAGCCCCCATACAACTGAACCCCCGAATAGGGCTTTTAAAACTTGTAATCAAACTACAGGTCGCAATTTTGGAGATAATTCAATGAAATTTGGCACATGATCTTTTATGGTACCGTAGATGAAGCCTATTGAAAATGGTTAATATCGGTCCATTATTTCACCTAGCCCCCATACAACTGAACCCCCGAATAGGGCTTTTAAAACTTGTAATCAAACTACAGGTCGCAATTTTGGAGATAATTCAATGAAATTTGGCACATGATCTTTTATGGTACCGTAGATGAAGCCTGTTGAAAATGGTTTACATCGGTCCATTATTTCACCTAGCCCCCATACAACTGAACCCGCCGAATGGGGCTTTTAAGTTCATAATTATGTTTAATATACTCATATCTCGACAAAAAGCTGCAATAACCAAGTTGTATAAAAGACTTGATGACCCCCACGAATTCCATAATAATAGGTTCTCATATGACCCTAGCCCCTATGAAAAGCCCCCATCAAAATTTCACTTAAATGTCCACAATTTTATTCAACAATAAACGGCTTAAGTATGTATATCTAAGGCAAGGTACAATTCAACTTAAATGCTTTATTATGGCAACTAAATCACATTATATTTTTGTCAAAGGTGTAGGGTATTATATGGTCGGCCTCGCCCGACTATAATTTCTTACTTGTTTTTCTTTTCTTTAAGTTGTAATAATATACCTTTGCTGGAATGTATTGGCATTTTTTAATTTGTATGTTTTCTTTTTGTTCCCTTTAATTAGTTGCAATGTGGCCGTCATGTTACTCACCGACATTGTTGTGGATGGAATTCCAGGAATTGACTGGACTTTACATTTGCCTTTAATGTTGCACATATTATTTTTGGGTCTGGATCATACTCGAGTCATCGTACGCGAACATTGCAAACAATTATGTATGAATTTATTGGTATGTTGCTGAGAAATAGTTTTAATTTAAATCACTAATAAATATTCAAATGACCATTTTGTTATAGATTGTATTAGCTGAACACAATGACCATTTGACGGTAGCACGTATTTTGTTGAATAGTGAAACTACTGATCTTGATCTGGGTTTAACGGTGCCCTCGTTGCCAGTAATTGATAATAATTTTACAGGTATGTACAGAATATTGTCAATTCAGTTAGGACATTGGAGGTCGGAGTACAGTTCGTGGTTTCATTAATAAGCGTAAACTTATTGTCGAATTGTTTAATGTTGTTGCATGTTGTTCAATTTATTGTCCTAGTCATTGACAAGGTTTATCTAGAAATGCTGTAGGGTACAAATAATCCTTAACAACATTAATAATTGCAAAAATTCTAACTAAATAAAGTTGATCAGAAGCTAATTAAAACTGCCTTTGTATCTTTCAGAATCTCATCAAGAATTTGATAGCTATCTTTACAATAATTGTTGCATTATTGCGGCCACTGCACCAACATCTCAACTAACAGGTGCTGCAGCATCAGCAGCTATTTATGCACAATATCCAGGAATGTCCATGCAAAATAATCAAATTCCTCTGTATCATCAGCACGTGATTCTAAGTAATCAACAGCAACATTTGCCACAACAGCAACAACAACAATTGATTACGACGTCAAATGGCCAACAGCAAACACAACAAGAAGTACATACTAATCTACAACAACCACCGCCCATTAATCAATCGTCACCTTCATCATCAGCAGCTCTAACACAACAACAAGTGCAGCAGCAACAACAAACACAAAACATTGTAAATACAGGAAATTTACAAATAAATCCAAATACCACCGAAAATTCTGAAGTTCCTTTAATAATTGCTGACGAAAATGCCCCACCACAACCTGGGCCAACAATGCCAATAGCGCATGTTATCAAAAGTCTGTTGAAATTCTTGGCACAAGACTCCTGCCAACCACTATGGAATTATGAGGATATAACAGCAAAAGGTAATGACATATTTTTTTGGAAATATTTGCTAGGATGACAGCAAATGCTAACGTTTTTTTTTCAATCATATTTTCGCTTTATGTTTCTTTTTAACATCCTTTCAGTTTGGTCCATAAAATCTGCTGAACAATTAAGCTGTTTCCTACGCCATATTGTTAAGGTTTTCGCCGATAGTTATCCTCAAGCTCGCATTGCCGAACGTTGGGCCCAGACTGCCTTACAATTGGGACTCTCATGTTCCTCGCGTCATTATGCCGGACGTTGCCTACAAATATTCAGGGCTCTAAATGTACCCATCAACTCCAGAATGTTATCGGATATTCTATCACGTTTAGTGGAAACTGTGGCAGAACAGGGTGAAGATATGCAGGGATATGTTACCGAACTATTGTTAACATTAGAAGCAGCTGTTGATAGTTTAGACTCAGACTTTAGACCCTTGGATGTCATGAAGGATATATTCAAAAGCACTCCTAATCTAAACAATAAAGATGGTGGTCCAAATTCGATTTTATCGGGTGGCAAGAAATCTCCCTCTGGCATGACACCTCAATCTCCTAACTTTTCCGTACAAAGTCATGCACGCAGCACAAGTTATTCGGTGTCATATTGTGCGCGAAAATCTACAAATTCACCTTGTGATAAACAGGTGGAACTACGTAATCGGGCCACTGGCATAGACATGGAACGTAATATGACTAAATTCGGCATTGTAAGCGGATCAGCCTTGTCACGTTCTCGTAGTGCTCAGAGTTTGAAGATGTTGGGTGATACAGCTACCCAAGATGATAAAATGACTATATTGGCTCAATTGTTTTGGTTATCTGTTTCCCTATTGGAAAGTGATTATGAACACGAATTTCTATTGGCTTTAAGACTGCTAACTAGGGTTTTGCATCGTCTGCCTTTGGATCGACCAGATGCTAGAGATAAAGTAGAAAAGTTACAGCAACAACTGAAATGGACTGCATATCCAGGAGTTCATGCTTTATTGTTAAAGGTATGTTTCCAAGGGAGTAGTTCCTGTATACTAATGCTTCAAGTTCTTCTTTATTTCAGGGTTGTACTCATACCTCTACCTATGAGCCTACCATTACACTGCTTTCACAATTTGCCCCATTGCTCAATTTGCCAGTCTGTGATCCCACACAGAGTTGTGCTTTTCCCATGAATGTTATAGCCCTCCTGCCCTATATGTTGTTGCATTATGAAGATGCCAATGAAATTTGTATACGTAGCGCTGAGAATATAGCTCAGGTGTCATCTGAACTGGGAGCCAAGTTGGAGAATCTAGGCACAGTTATGACTTTGTATAGTCGTAAAACTTTCTGCAAAGAATCCTTCCAATGGACGAAGTGTGTGGTGAAATATTTACATGACACTTATGCCCATATGGGTCTACATATGTTGGCATTTCTAATAGAAATTCTAGAGAAGGGACCACAACAAATCCAAGTGCCCGTATTGAATGTAATACATTGTATGTTACACTATGTCGATTTAACACCGCCTCAGGCTCAGACTATAAATGCTGATTTACTAAGAGCTATTGGAAAATATTTGGAGGTAATAGACTATTTCAAAACATATTTTGTTTTAATATTTAATAATTCCACTTCCTTTAGACCACCAATTGGAAAGATTCCCTTAAAATATTAAAACTTATTGTCACGCGCAGCTCTTCATTGCAAGTGGTGCCGCCCAGTGAGGGCGGTAGCGTTGGGTTTTCGTTCTCTTTCTATGGTACATATCCGGATTCGGATATGTTCTGTAAAAAGGAACTAGCCGGACGCACAATGGAATTTACCTTCGATGTCTCGCAAACTCCTTTAATAGGTCGTCGTATTTTACTGAAAACCGAAGATAATGCAGCTGGCTCTAATGCAAATTCAAATTCTGCCTCAAACAATGCAGCAAATCAGACAGCCCAAAACCAAATGCGTTCGAATAACTACAACAATGGCTCACATTTGCATCAACAACCTTCCGCTGGTCACAACAACAACAACAGCAGCAGCAATGTTGGTACACCCAATTCACCCAGACGTAGTGCTAGTTTATCTCCAGCCGATACGGCTCCTTTGAGTGGCTGGAAACGTCCTTGGATGTGTCAAAGTCGAGTACGAGAGTGTTTGGTTAATTTACTAACCACTTGCGGACAACGTGTTGGTTTACCCAAATCGCCTTCGGTAAGTTTTTTGTTTGTTTTCAGTTAATTGTACATAGAAATCTAATTGAATTTAGATTGTAAACTTAATAAATCTCTTATACATATTTAACATTTAGACAATTGTTATCCAATCCCTCGTTTTTAGTTGCATGGTTAACTTTAGTTGTAAATTTTTTAAAAACTTACGTTTATAAATTGATAAATTCATTTGTTTAAATAATTTTTCCTCCTTTTTGCCTCTGCCCTTATTCCTTATTATGTTCATACATTTAATGGTAATTTAGGATGATTTCATAAACTCCATATGCTCCAAGGTAATAAACATTATTTGTATGTATAACTAACAAAATTTAGTAAAACACACAAACTAGTACACAACGCTTTTAATTTGAAAACTCTCTGCTGAAGAAATCAACTATTATTTTGTTGTCTTTAGAAATGTGAATATGGATTTTATTCCCTTATCTTAAATTTAATAAATAGTTATTTACTCGAACTTAACATTGCCCTCTTATTGCTTCTTACATTAGCTTCTTTCCCTTTAATTAAAACATATACTCTTGCTGCGTTTTTGGATATTGAGGGAACCTTCAATAATGTAAAGATTTGGGTTATTAGGGACTCGCTTATGGAGCTCGGATTTCAGGACTTCTGTATGCTTAGCAGAAAAATTATTAACTCGAACCTAGGGGATCACTGTATTAGGAGAAGGGTTACCAGGGGGACAGCACAGGGGATGTTTTATATCCTCTTCTGTGGCTACTAGAGATTCATATAACCTTAGGATATCGTTAATATCTAAAGGACATAAATATGAGTGTAAAGGTAGGAAGATCTTTGACTATACTGCACTAGGTGAATTCTAGTGATGGTCTGGGCCTAATCTATCTTATGGTTGCATTGTCTGGTGTGAAGTTTTGAGAAAGGACATTTATAGAAAGATGATCAACAAAGATCAAAGGTGTTCCTCTATTGGCATTACTGGTGTCATTAGAAGCTCTCCACAAGCGGTTTGGGGTCATCTATAGAACATTTTTGTAGCGGGTAGCAATCATACAAAAATTCTGTACGAAGTAGGTCTACTTGATCAGGGTAATTCCCTTCGCGAAATTATAGATTACGATATCTATAATTCTCAAAGCATTGACTTGTCACACGGTACATTCGCGCCTGGTTGATTGTAGAAATGCCCTTAGGGACATTATGAGACTGTTTGTCATTAGACTGTGTTGGGTGCCGGGGCACTGTGATGTGCATGGTAATAAGGTTGCGGGAGAACTGTTTAGATTAGGTTCGAACCTAGATACCCACCCATTTGTCGCTGTTATAGATTGATATACGAAAGAATCCGTGACATCATAAACCAGTCCTGGAATAGTAGATTGGATTGCATAATATCAAGGGCCCTAAGGCCAACACTTGATATGGGAGCTTCCAAAATACTTATAGGACTGAATAAGCGCCGTCTAAGGATTCTGAAAGGGATGCTTATGGGGCATTGCACAGTTAAGGCTTTTGTCAGTAAGTGGAACAGTAATATACCGGAAAATTGCAGGTTATGCGAGGATGAGGAGGAATTATATCAATCGAGCATATAATTTGTCACTTTCCTATCTGCTAGGATACAAAATCAACTGGGGGAAATTGCGGGACTCAACCCTCGCAGTCCGCTAGGTTTTGTCAAGGGAATTAGTCACATTTTCGACTGGGCTTTTAGGGGGACATAGATTTTTTCTCTAATTTTTTTCTTCTTTAGGGTACTGTCTTAGTAAATCTTGTGGGTTGTAATCCCTTGGGAATAGACCTGTTTCCATTCATATATTATTTTTTACCTATATTCTTCTTTCTTTCTTGTTTTCTTGTAGTATTTTTGTTTCTATGTCTTTGAATCTTCACTCTTTGAAAGGAATTAGAATGGACCTTATGGTCTCCTAGTAGATATGCACATTTTATGGTGCATAACCCTATAAATATTAATTCTAATTCTAAATTAATTTTGAAAACTAAAACCGGAATTAGAACACATTTTCTAAAGATAACAAAAAGAGACTCATTCACCCACATAAAATGCTTAATTTTTCTACTTGTAGTTTTATTTTTACTCCGCTTCTTTATTTAAACATATAAGCTTGTGCATGTGTCTGTCTCTCTTTTTCAAAAGTCTCTTTCTATCGTTGTAAAATTTATTTTTAAATTTATAATTTACTTTTTGCATGCTGAAATTTCCAGTCTTTAAGCCCTACGCTTCTAACTGGATCAATAATCACCAGACAAAGCGTAAGCCTTTTCATTACTCTTTCTAACAAATAAACTAAAATAAAAACTAAATGTCTATTAAAGCTTTTTATGTTCCAAAAAAAGGAGTGTTTTAGCAAAATTTAAACTAATGCTCTTTTTACTTTAGGTTATATTCAGTCAATCTTCGGATCTCATGGAAAGACAGTCTTCGGCTGCTTCCTCAACCGAAGAGACATCCGGACCTCAGGGTGATTTAAGCAGTGGTTCACGCCGCGATGATGGTCAACCAGATTTTACCGTTTTCAAAGATTTCGATTTCTTGGAATATGAAGACAGTATAGCTGGTGAATCGACGGACAATTTCAATTGGGGTGTTAGACGTCATCAGCTGTTTGAGGGAGAGGAGGATATGTTCAATTGTGGTAGTGGCATGGGTGGTGGAGGTGGCACTGGATCCATTAAAGGTGGCCATTCATCAGCCTTAGAGGATAGTTTCAGTGATAAAACACCAATTTTAAGTAAACGTAGAAGACAAACAGCTGATGACTCCTCCGATGAAGAAGCTGAATCTGAGTCACCCATAGACGAGGATCATCGTCAGTCCTACAAATCTACTTTTAATGTAGGGCCCCCTACATCTTTGAGTTTAAGGGAGAGACGTCGCCGAAATTCTGTTTCGCGCAGTGATACTAGTGGCTCTAGTGCTGGTGATTTAGGAGATATAACTCCCTGTAATGCTTCACCTCATTTGCCGGGCATCATACGTTTTGGTGCGGCCGTACGCGATGAAGCTGAAGAAAATTGGCGCAAACAATTACAGGCCATGTTAATAAATCAACCTTCGGCTCATACTTCCGAATTATTGATGCAACTGTATCGTCTTATCAAAGAGTTGACATTCAAAACGATTAGTATTTCAAAGGAAGCGAAGAAATTCTTTACCGGTATTGGTTCACAGTTGGGTAATAGAATTTCCTTATTTACCGATTTGCTAAGTTCAAGAGCTGATCCACCACGAGTTTGGTGTAGTGAAAATCAAACAACAACGCCTAGACTATTCGAGACGTTGCGTTTTAATGTACTCGAAATACAAGAACATTTGGAAACATTTTTCGATCGTAAAGATCAAGTATTGGAGGTGAGTTTAGTTATAACAATTAATGATTTAAATTAATTTATATTTTTTAACTTATTTACAGTGCTTGGACTCTGTTAAAACATCGTGTAAATTGTCTTTGTTTAATGAAAATGATGTGGCAGCTTCTGGCATGGATTTAGCCTCTACTTCTACCATTCCCTATATGCCATTTGATCCGGCCTCCACTGAAGTTGTATTGGACTTGGGAAGAGCTTTATATAAACTGATGTTTCAACTTTTGCTGCTCATTGAATCGAATCATAAAATAAGCTCGAATGTTGTTAATCATTTTAGACAAAATGAAAATGTAAGTTAAGCTGATGTCATTCTTCACTATATGAATCAGTAAATATTAATCCTCGAAAGTGTTAGGATATGATGGGCAGTTAGTTCATATGTCACGTTAACTAGTGACATAAAGAATTTACAAAGTTTTTAACTTCTAACTTTACTTCTTTTAGATGCATGACATATCTGATTTATATGCATTAGTTAGAGATGCCCTAGTGCGCAGCATAAGCGAAACTGAATTGGAGACACTTGACACGTCGACCTCAACAGAAGGCGAACATACACCAACTCCATCGCCCGGCATACCCATGACAAATGAAAAATTCGAGACAACTTTGCAAGAACTAATTGATGCTCAAAAATGGTCAACGGCCATAACGCATGTGCGTCAATACAAACGCATTACACAAATGACCAGTTCAAATTTAAATCTAACCATATTCTCGTATACGAATTTGGATAATCGCTTGAAATATGATGAAATGTCCATTATATTGAATGCATATGCACAAAGTATTATGAAAGATAGACAAGGTAAGTTGGCATTGGAATAATATTCATATGAACTTTTTTATACTGAATTATTTGTATTCATTTTAGAAGCATTTATTGTATCCAAATCGGACTCGGAATTATTTGAAGTTTATGCCATTTTATCGGAAAATCTATATCATGTTTCTAGTGCTTTGAACACTATGGAAATCAATATGAAAAGCTACAGCCAAAATCATGGTTCCAGTTCTCATGTTTTTCGCGGCGAATCTAGTGATATAGTGACCAATCTCTAAGATCGTTTAACTTAAACGATAAAAAGAGAATTCTTCTAGAAATTTACTCATTTTAATTGCACTTTTGTTATGAACAAAATATTCATATTCATATCTAAATCTAAATTTTGATTAGTTGATTTAAAAAATTCCCGAACAAAATTATGTTTAATTAGTTTTATTATTAATTATTTGTGTTAAATCTAGTATTGAAATTATTAAAAATAAACTGTGTTTAGTTTAATGTTTTGTGTTATTCTGAATAATTATTGCTTTAGTTTTTTGTTTTCGATTTAAAATTTTCTTATAAATGAAAGAAGGAAACGTTTTTTTTTTAGATTTTAAGATTTAATATTCGTAAAAATTACAAACAAATACAAATCTGCTCTATGTATTTATTATAAAAATAAACATTTGAAATAAAAGAATACAATTCATACATAATTTAAGTTAATTGTTTTTCATTAATTATAAACATGTATAAGAACATTTACATACATTCAATAAGTTATTATTTCACTTTTTAACCACAATTTTGAGAATGAACCATTAAAACAAAATAATATGCTTGGAGTTATTAGAACTGCGCCAAGGTTTGATATTCAACTTTTACATCTTCCGGGTCCATTAATGTAAAATAAGTTTACCTTTACTTTCCTACAAGAAAGAAACAAACATTAGCATGATTTAAGGAAATGTTTTAAATCTAAACCTTCAATTCTTTGTTTTAAAAAAGTGAGTAGGGAACTGAACAGTCTAGCTGACAGTGGTGTACAACAGCCTCTACGTGATTAGTGGGTAGTATCAGTAGTAGTATCCTAAATAGTAGAAGAACGTCTTTTATATTCCTTGGCATCATCTTCCGTATCTGCTAAAGATGGACGATTCCCTAGGCTTTTGTTTCATTGAGATTGTTTGACAACAATAATCCTCATCGAATTGCTGAAAATAAAAAACAAATTACATAAAATTCTTTAATATCATAAACAACAATTTTGCCGATATTTTGCTGAAATTGTTATGAAGTAAATTTAATATTAATTAGGAGTCAATGATACCTTTAGTTATAGTAATTACATTTTAACTCAAAGGATTAGATATAAGCTACAAATATTATGTGACCTTTGACCCCCAATAACAAACTCAAACAACTAATTTGGACTAGTAACAGGGTAGACAATTCAGTACTATTGTACTTTTTTTCATTACTTTTTTGTCCATAGACGAATCCATAAAATAATTTGTAAACTAGTCAGTATAGTATACTAGTAGTATAATAGTCCATAAACTAGTCAATATACTAAACAAAAGGCTAATTTTAGTTACCTCTGTACCTCATATTCTCTATGATGGTCTTCTGGTTTTTATCATTCTGATTCGGTTTATTTAAAAACTGGGGTTTACTCTGTATTTCAATTTGAAATACAATCCCAGCAAAAAAAGACGTGCAAAAAAGTAGTAAATGCATGGGTTGAACTGATAATGAACTGGTTCATATTTAGGGGAAACATGCATGATTTTAACATTAGCGTGTCATTGGCATGCATGGGTTCGTATTTGCAAAAATAGTTCGTCATTTAAATGAGTTCTTATAAACAATGAATATTCGATGATTCTCAAGCGAATTTTCATTGGTGCACTATATTTATTTAAAAATGCATTAATGGCATTTCGATTTAATTATCAATATTTAAATAATTTTTTTGCGTGATATTGATAAAAATAGAATAAGATAAAACATAACTAACTGATTTTGATTGGATTTAAATTCATGCAGAGGAAAAATACCCATTGTGTTTTAAAATCCGTTAAGCAGTCTTGGTTTTTTCCTTCTCTTATTAATGGACTTAATATTACTAATTTTAACAAAAATCTAATAAAAAATTAATGTCATTTTTAATCTTTATTGTATGAAATGCACGTTTTCGTTAAATCTCCTAAGAGAATACCAAATTACAGTAAAATATTACAATTCCTATAGTGGAGTTACATGAGTGAATTTGGGTTCATTTTTCATGCCTTCACTGATGACAAATTTTTTAGAATTTAGGCATGTATTTAAAACGCATTAAATAGAATACTTACTAAAGAAATCATGAAAATATCCCTTCTTCTTTAACAACTTCAAAATTTTTTTGCTGGGATGTATTTAACATACAAATTCGAAAATTTTTTCATTAGAATCGAGTTACAGAGTAAACCCCCTTTTTACTTGTATTCACCCTCTTTTATACAAGATGATCATAAATTTTCCAACATTTATGCTGAATTCAAAAACAAATAAGAAATTATAGTCGAGCATGGCCGATTATTATATACACTACACCTGTTATGAATTTAAAATGTGGTTTATTTTGCATATTGAAACAGTTATATATAATTATACCCTACACCACTATAGTGGGGAGGGTATTATACGTTTGTGCTGATGTTTGTAACACACAAAAATATTGGTCCTACACCCGCCTTAAAGTATGCCGATCGATTCAGAATCACTTTTTGAGTCGATTAAGACATGTCCGTCCGTCTGTCCGGCTGGCTGGCTGTCCATGTAAACCTAGTGCCCAAGGTACAGGCCGCAATTTTCAAGATAATTTGATTAAATTTGGACCAAACATGTTTTTTGGCACAGGGACGAAGCCTATTGAAAATGGTTGAAATCGGTCCATTATTTCACCTAGCCCCCATACAACCGTACCTCCCAATTTGGGCTTTTTATGCCGTAATTACCTCAAATATACTATTATCTCTCTAAAAATTGGCACAAATATGTTTTATATAAGTATAAATGACACTGTAGATTTTCGTAATGATCGGCCCTTATTTGACCCTAGCCCCCATACAAACCCCCTTCAAAAAATTTCTTAAACGTCTAAAATTGACTTGTAACCATTTGTATCGCAATGAAACTCAACATAACTAACTATTATTTAAAAATATATCCTTTTCCCAAATTGAATGAGTATAGGCCCATGTTTGACCTATACTACTATATAATTATATATTTATATTTAGAAAATTAGTTTTTTTTATCAATAAATTGCTTAAATACTTGGAATTAAGGTAAAATTCAACATAAAAGTTTCTTTATGAAAAATAAAATTTTTTAAAATATACTCATGGTGTAGGGTATTATATGGTCGGCCATGCCCGACTATACTTTCCTACTTGTTTTACTTCAATTATGATATACATACATATGTATTTGAATACATCTTTGTTGATGAAAAACTAATTTTCTGAAAGAGGCGTTGTAAGATGGATTTATGCTTAGGTTTATAAGTGGTTTGTGGATATCAAAATCAGTTTCTGAAGGGGTCTTTGTATTGGGGCTAGGATCAAATGAAGTCCGATTATAAACTTAGTTATATCGATATTTTTCGAGATACTAATATACTTGCATATGACATTATTATAAGATTACAACTATTATTCGGGGGTTCAGTTATATGGGGAATAGATGAAATTATGAACCGATTTCAACCATTTCCAATAGGCTGAACCACAAAACTTTTTTTTTGCCAAATTTCATCAAATTATCTTAAAAATTTCGACCTGTACTTTGATAACCAGGTTTACATGGATGGATGGACATGGCTTAATCAACTCTGAAAATGATTCCAAGCTAATTGATATACTTTAATAATTTTGTGTTTTACAAACATCAGCACAATCCCAATATACTCTCCCCACTAAAGTGGTGTAGGGTATAAATACAGAAATGGAGTACTGGCGTTTTATATATTTAATTTTATAAGTAAATATTTTCTTACCTACAAGAATGTAATCATTCTCATAAAAAAACTTGGTAAATTCAAACAAACAAAGATAGTTGAAACAATCAACAACGTTTTTGTAACCTTCAATTGTGATGAATTCGTAATTTTTTTCCATCTTTCTGTAAAGGAAAATAAATGAACAAAATATAAAATTATAAGAACAAATAGAAAATGTTTATTTTGTTTATTGTGTCGAATCTTTTGTACCGAGCATCTAAACATGTGTGTATATCGAAGCCTCCAAACTAAATTGTTCTATGCATCTAAGGTAGATCATGAAGCGATATTGTACATTTTCAAAACCAAATTGCATCAACACAACATACATACATACATATGTATTTCAACAGATAGACGGACTTGACTCGATCATCTTATAATCTTACAAAGACCCAACATTGCACATTGGGGTCTCCTTTAAGTAAACTTGGCATAAAGTAAATATTTAGAAATGAATTTTTTGATAAAAATTTAATATGCCTGGAAAGCTAAGACTTTATTCTATATAACGCTATCATTAGTTTTCCCATTTTTATTGTATAGGCCTTTAGATGATGCAGCAAAGTTTATGTTTTTATATATATTTTTCAAGAAATTTTTATACCCACCATCAAAAAAGATGGGGGGTATATTGATTTTGTCATTCCGTTTGTAACACATCGAAATATTGGTCATAGACCCACAAAAGTATATATATTCTGGGTCCTCATTAAATTCTAAGTCAATCTAGCCATGTCTGTCCGTCCGTCCGTCTGCCTGTCTGTCTGTTGAAAGCACGATAGAGTCCCAATGGAAAGAGCTAGAGGGTTGAAATTTCACATAAATATTTCTTACAGGTAAAAACTGGATTTTGTTTGGTATTGAAAATGGGCAATATCGGTCCACATTTTCTGATAGCCCCCATACAAGTGGCCCCTCGAAAAGCAGCTTTAACAGCCATAACTTATTTAAAAATACGAATATAGCGATAAAATTCGACATAAGTAAGTTTCTTATGATCCAAAATCATTATGCAAAATTTTATGAGGATCGGTCCATAATTGACCCTACCCCCCATATAAGGTCCCCTTCAGAAAATGACTTTAACGCTCATTACTGGCTTAAAAATACTAGTATATAGATGAAATTCGACATAAGTAAGTTTCATACGAGTCAAAATCTATCTAAAAAATTTTATGAGGATCGGTCCATGATTGACCCTACCCCCCATATAAGGTCCCCTTTAGAAAATTTGGTATTAATGGCTTAAAAATACGAGTGTAGCGATGAAATTCGACACAAATAAATTTAATACGAACCAAATTCTGTCTACCAAATTATATTAGGATCGACCCATAATTGGCCCTACCCCCTATATAAGGTCCTCTTCAGAAAATTACTTTAACGCTTATAACTGGCCTAAAAAATACGAGAATATAGATGAAATTCGACATAAGTAAGTTTCATTCTAGTCAAACGAGGTTTGATGGTGGGTATATAAGATTCGGCATAGCCGAATATAACACTCTTACTTGTTTTATTTAATTTAATACCACAACATTTTTGTACGAATCTACCATTTAATATAAAATTTCTTAAAATTTTCTTTTTCGATACCAAATATACCACTGTATGAAAAGGTGTTATTTTAAATCATCTTTACAGCCAGAGACTTAATTATTAACGACTTCTTAAAATGCAATTTTTTATAGATATTTATGTTTTTTTTTCAATTTATAAAAGCGAAAAAGTACAATTTGGCCACTGATGGCCTCTAAGCGACCATATGCTAAAGATACTCTGAAATCTTCTCAATAACACCAAAATAAAAATGTTTGCCTCTTTTTGCCTCTGCGGCATTTACGCTCTCTTTTCTAACACTCCATCCTATGAAAATATTTCTATTTTATTTAAAATCTAATTATTGAATGCGAAATGAATTGATTTAAGTAATAAGTAAAATAGTAGAAACTAGTAAATTAATGGCTGAACGTGCTATTGATTGATGCATTATTGGTCTTAAATTCCTGTAAATATGTTTTGCAAAATTATTAGAGGGAATCTATTTGTACGGAAAAATCCGTGATAAGAAGAGTAACTCTCATGAGGGTTTGTTTGTAGAAAAATATAACTGGTTTTGGATGTCACCAACTTTACATAAAATTTTAATTCACAGTAGCAAAGTTGTACAAAATTCAAAATTAAGCGTAGCAGATATGTCGGAAGAAGCTCAAGAAGCCACGAACAAACTATTCATAAAAAACCGAGAACAGAATTCCCGCAGCCGAATACAAAATATGAAAGATATTTTAAATTTTTTATTAATTAATTCGGATCCCTTTATAACTGTAAAAAGAACTTTCCCTAAAAAAAAATCCAGAAATCTTCCAGAAGATGCATTAAATTTAGTCTTTCGCGAAAGTAATTAGGATATTTATAAATGTAATAAAAATATTTCTTAAATAAAATTTTGGAAAATTTTGTTTTGAAAATTATGCAAAAAAATTGCATTAAGTGCAACTTTTTCTTTTTTTAATTCGTATCTAGAGGACTTCCTCTATCCATCGATACCCATAATTTATACCAAAACATTGTAGTTTAGTTAATGCCAAGTTTTGTTCAGGGGGATCCCACTGTGCATTGTTAACAATATCAATGTAACTCATTTTTTTCCCATGAATATACACATTTACTCAAACTTAATTTTGGCAAAAAAATCTATTCAACATACACACACAATTAATAGAAGATTCCTACTAATCCCTATCCAAAAAGTCTCTTCGATAATTTGACACTTTCCATTTGTCATGAAACGTTTCTTCTGATGTAAAAATCTTGACTATGTATGTCTATTCTTAGAAATCTTTAAATTTCATTGTCTTTTTACGAAAAGCATATTACGATGTTCATCAAACTGATAATGAGCAACTTTGTAACATTTCTTAAGAAGTGACAGTAAAGACACCATGACTAAAGGATAAAAGTTAATTCCAACTTACTTGATTTTTTGGAGAATATGTATATCATATCCTGGTTGCTCGATTTGGATGGGGATGTGTGTGATGTTTATCACACTGGTGATGATGGTAGTGTTGATGATGTGTTGCAATATTATTATGTTGTTGCCCATTCGAGGGTGGTGATGCATTCATACAAGATGTTGTTTTCGGTCGTTTTAATGATGATGTCGTAATACGATATGTTGAAATAGCTTCTGTTCCAGTTGTTGCTGCTATAGATCCGCTTTCTCCTGCCGAACAAGAAGATGAGGGAGATGACAAAGTATCATGAATCGCCAAAAGCTGAGTTTTTCTGAAAAAAGAAATTGTAAGGAAATTGTTGTCATGCGAAATGGTTTTGGCGATAAAGTAAAATTGTTGTATGCAAAATATATACTTTATATGCAGTAAAATGTCTTGATACATAAAGGGGTTTCCAATGACATAATCTTTATAACTCACAAATGGCAAAATACCATTAAAAGTCACGTGACAGAACATCACTTCCAAAAGAAAACTGCTTTGTAAAAAAGGATGTTCGTTAAAGAAGACAATTTGAATCCTTCAGCAACACTACATTGGTGAACGATCTGGTGTTTCCTTGACTCAAAAGGTTTGAACTGAAAGGTTATTTACCAAACCAACCATCTACTATTCAGGCATTTAACTATAAAGTTCTTAATTAGAACCTTAAGCGGTTCAAATGTTTTTATTAAAGAACCAAGAGAAACTCTGAATATCGCCTCACCTATACTGGAAACCCTTTTATATTCAAAATACAATGTAGTCATGTTGACTTTTTTAATGCTGAAATTCCAGGAGAAGTTGTACTTTTCATACTTTCAATTTTTGCATAGTTAAAGTCCTTCTGACTGTGGCCAGTGAATGTATTCAAAGCGGCAATCGTTGTAAAGGGAACCACAAATACAACAATTGTATCCCAATAATTAAGTAGCGTTATATAGTCCTGCAAAAAAAGGAACAGTTTAAAGAGCATATAAAACATCAAATATTTATATTATTTTCCTAATAATGTTCTAAATAATTTTTACATGAAATCAAGCTAAAACAAGTAGTAAAGTATAGTCGGGCATGGCCGACCATATGATACCCTACACCACTGAGTATTTTAAAAATGTGGATTATATTTAATAACAAAGCATTTAAGGGCCAATCTTTAGGTGAAAGATTAGCGATTAAATTAAAATTAATCCTCGAAAGTTGTTTTTGAGTACTCAATTAGTTAATTCTGTTTGCAAGTTTAAGCGCCCAATGGAGGTGGTTTAAACTAGAGCAAAAAATTAATACAATTTTTATAAAAATAAACATTAAAATGTTCTATTTATTGATTAGAATAAATTACGGACACTTCAAAATAAATTTTTTTGTTTTAAATTTAAGTTTTCATTAATTTTCATATTAAATATAAATTTTCTTCTTCTTTTTTTTTAAAAAAAAAAAAAAACATGCATTGTTTTGATAACAAACAGTGACGTTTTTTGTTGTTTTGTATGGCAACACTGCGAAATTTTAATCTTGTACTCAAAAACATCAAATGGTATTAACATCGGATTAAATTTATTTTTAGATTAACTAATCTAATTATTAATTGGCATTTGATTGCCAACTCAAAAACTTGTTCTAAGTTGTTTACCTTAATTCCGAAATGTTTTAACAATTTGTTTAAAAAAGTAATTTTCTAAAAGAGAGGTTATATGGCGGCAAGGATAAGTATGGGTCTATCCCTATAATTTTTGGTACATGGCTTTACGTTTACATTAGAGTTATGTATGCTGGATTTCATCGTGATACTAGTGTTTATTAGTGAGTTATTGACCATCAAGTCATTTTCTGAAGGGGACTTTGTATGGGGGCTAGGCTTAAATAATGTCTGATAATTACGAAAATCTGTAACTAAGTTTTGCCGTTTTTTTATAGAGATACTACAATATTTAACATAATTATGAACTCAAAAGCCCTTTCCGGGGGGGTAGGGTTGTATGGGGGCTAGGTGAAATAATGGACCGATTTCAACCATTTTCAATAGGCTTCGTCGTTGGTCCGAAAAACACATGGTCCAAATTTCAGCAAAATATCTTGAAAATTGCGACCTGTACCTTGCGCACAAGGTTTACATGGACAGCCAGCCGGACAGACGGACGGACATGGCTTAATCGACTCAGGAAGTGATTCTGAGTCGATCGGTGGGTGTAGGACCAATATTTTTGTGCGTTACAAATATCAACACAAACGTATAATACCCTCCCCACTATGGTGGTTTAGGGTATAATGAAAAAAGGACTTATTGAGCCTTAAAAATATCGTAGTTAATTTTTAAAATTATTTGGTTTTTATTTTCCTTTTTTCTTGTTTGTTAATGGTGATTAAAAGGCCCATAATATATTTCACCATGATACATTTTTTTTATGTATTTCACTATATCATTAGTATTTTTTAAATATTTAGTTTCCAAATTAAAAGTTATGTCAATATTATAATTAAATGAACAACAATGAATGTGTGATTCTAGTTAATCAGTTCATGGGGTCACTTGCAATTTTAAAGAATTACGAATGAAATAAAATAAATAAATATCTAGTAATATTTATAAGGGTTTTCATAAAAATTTAAGATTCGGCATAGCCGAATATAGCACTCTGACTTGTTGTTATTTCGTTTTGTCTAAGCATGCACAAAAAAACATAATTTTTGTTTACATTTTCAGAGGTTGTCTCGGATTTTTGCTCATATATCCGTCATTTACGGACCAATTTTGGTGATTTTAAATAGGAAACTTCTCGAAAGCATGTCTGACAGAATTGTTGAAGATGTGGTTCCAAAAGATATCTGTAATTTTCAGAAAATTGATTTGAATAAACATACAGACGGACATTTAATAATAAACTTTACTTAAAAAACGGGGGTTTTTGTAGTCGGACAGACGGACATCGCTAAACCGACTTCGATACCTATTAGGCTTTACAAATTGTTTATATACCTTTAAAGTTCCCAAAAATTTAATTTTTGGTATTATCAACTGAATAATAAACTTATATATAAACTTCTCACGAAGGTAAAGGGTATAAAATTGGGAGTGAGGTGATTTTGTCTATACGTTTTTAACGCCTCGAAATATTGTTCACAATGTCAAAGTATAAGAGTCTAAAACCTTTGATTTGTTTAAATCACGAAGCACTAATTCTACTTCTTATGATTTAAGTATAAATCAGGACCACATTTGACCTTATCCCCAATGTAAGGTCGCCTTCCAAAATTATTTTACAGTTCATAACTGGCTTAAAAATACCAGTATTGCGATGATAGAAACAAGTTCTGTAAGAACAAAAATATATATATTTACCAAGTTGCATGAGGATCGGTCCATAATTGACACTACCTTTCATACAGCCCTTTTTATGGAAAGTCAGTTTATTGTCAAAAAATCATTTAAAGTGCTGGTATTAATCTTAAAATTCTATACATAAAATTAGTCTAAAATTCACTTACGTTTATATTCACTTTTAATATCACATATTGTAGTTCCCACTTTAGGGGAATATACCGGCGTTGAGGAAACCCAAAAAAGGGGACAATGCAAAAAACCCAATATCAGTAAAACCAACCAATACCATTTTGGCCCTTTGCACTGTACACATGGTCTGACTTCTCAGCGGATAGTATCCGCCGGATACATAATCGCTATAAAACGTTCCACGGTAAAAGAAACCACAAACTAAACTAAACAAAACCATGCCAAATTACTGAAAAATGTAAAGAACTGATAAAAGTATTTATGATTATAGATGTGAACCTCGACAAAGTTAAGCCACTGGACGAATAGACCAAACAAAAAGCAAGTATCACTAACAGCCAAAGCAGCCAAATAGAAACTAGACGAAAGTTTGCGTATTTTCGTTTTGAAAAATACAAAAACCTATAGAATGTTACCAGTGGAACCGGTGCCCACAATAATGGGTATATAGTAGAAACTCAAGACAGTTCAAATATATTCGATGGATTGTAACATTTCACTCTCCTCATTGTAGGTGTCATTGTTAATACTGGTGGTGTTGTTTATTAACGTACTAGCTATACCCAGTGTGCTTTGCTACCCTAAAAGGAATATTTATAAATAAATACCAGATTTATTATATGTTACATATGAAAGATGTCAAGAAACTTATTGCAAGTTCGCCAGTTTCTATCCATCGCCAATTTATATCTATCTATAAAAAATTTGAATAATATAAGAGTTTCCAAGATGCACGAAATTTTGTATTTAATTCATACATGTTGTGCCAAGCCACCCATTGAAAGTCCGACCGTTATGCCCTAAATGTCCACATGAATTTCAAACTTCTCCATGTAAAATTTGAAGATTCTAGCTCTAATAGTTTCTCAGATATTAGATTTTTTCTATTTGATTCATGTGGGGGCTTCAAGACCCCCCATATGAAAGTCCACTTTTTTTCCTCCAAAATCTTCAGTTGCATATTTAAGTTCTTCGTGCGAAATTTGAAGAATTTAGTTCCATTAGTTTTCCAAATAAACGTTTTTGTCTTTAATTAATATGGGAGGTGCCGCTCTCCTCATGGGTAGTCCGCCAATTTATTACCTAAAATGTTTAGATGCATGTTAAAGTTTTTCGTGCAAAATTTGAAGATTCTAACTGTAATAGTTTCCAAGATAAACGTATTTTTGTATTTAATTTATATGTGAGGTGCCACGCCCCCTAATGATAGTCCGCCTACTTTTTGTCCTAAATAATTATGTTGACACTAAAGTTGCTCCGACAAAATTTGAGGACTCTAACTGTTATATTATCTAAAATATACGGATTTAATATTTGTTTAATATAGGCGTGGCTCCTCGCCCACTTGGAATTTCAAAATAAAAAGTAGCCTATTACCTATTCCAGACATACAGGAATACGCTGTGAAAAATTGAATAAAATCGGTTCAGCCGTTTAGTAGTCTATAACGTTCAAACATACAAACATATAAACATACAAACATACAAACATACAAACATACAAACAAACACACATTCATTTTTATATATATAGAATCAGATTTTTTAAAGGATTTGTAAAGTTTTTGTTTATTTCCAAAGAACTTGAGTTTGTTGTGTTGCTGATTGTGCTAGTGGTTGTCACTTCATACATATCTGGCCAAGTTGGTGGCAAAATGGTGCTGGTTGTGATAATAATATTGGTTGTGTTTTATTATGTTGCTTGTTGTTGTCATTATGATGTTATTGTTTCCTTTTGTAAAGTGTTGCTAACACACTTAACGAGTAGTTTTACCAGGGGTCGTTGTGTTAATAGTAATTGTAATAATATTAATTTTATTTGCCCTCAAATTAAGAACAATAAATTGATATTAGTATTGATAAGGTTTTGTTTTTAATGGTGTCTTTGTTGTCCTATAGATTGTATAATTTTGTTATATTTTGAATAGTTAATTTCACTTAAATTTGTGCACTTTTTTCGTTGTAATTTTTGAGGAGTTATTGCTGGTGGCACTGTTGTGTCATTTTAAATCTATGTTCTTGCTGCGATTATGATTAATTTAGTTGTAATTTTCGTTTGCATCAAATGTGAAACAAGATTTTGTTTGAAATTTTTAAATTATTTTCGAAATTTCATATTTCGCTGCTTTTACAAATTTGTTGATGTGGCTTTGATTTGCCTTTAAAATTAAGTCTTTTTCATTTTTCACATTTAATGGAATACAAGAGTTTTAGATGGTCAGTTTTCTTTTTAATTTTTGTTCATATTAATTGCACTATTCAAAGATATCCAGAATAGTACGATGCAAAATAGTTATTAGTTTCTTCTGTGTATTTTTTACCCTTTGATTGTTGGAGGTAGATAACGATATTAAACCTCATATAAAGGTGGGAGTCAGTTTTGTTCAATCGTATAATAAAACACAAATGTATGTTTTAATATATTTTACTTGAGTTTACGATTTTCCTTTAAGTTTTGTGTGTTCTTCACAATTAAAAAAGATATACCCTTTAGCCAATTTTTACAGAATGTTTTAGTTTCTTTAAAACTTTAATTTTTATATCCTTGATGATTATATATAAACTCAAAAACAAATATATAACATACTTAACTACTTATTAGCAAGCGATCAATGCAAGTACTTATTCAACTCCCTATTTGTAAGCGAGCTTGGTTAGTAATTGCCTTCAATGTCATCACCGTGTAAAAGCAATGATTCAAAATGCTATTGTGTAAATTAAAGCAATTTAATCCCTTACTTGGTAATGAAAGTTTAGCATAATTATGATAGAATTCGAATAAAAAAATATTTTTTAAATTCGGAAGAGCTTGATCCATAATTGACCCCATCTCTCATTCGAAAATCACTTTGAACTTCGATTGAGATTAATTCCTACATGAGATTCTTAAAAAGGGTGTTTCTTGGGACGCTCTAATGTACATGTGTACAAATAATCAAATCAAATAACCAACAAAGAATTAGGATAATTTTTAAGAAGTATGCATATAGAAAGATGGACATACATCTAGGGGTAATTTGTATAAACTATAAACATCATTTGCGACAGACATTTAATACTCGATGTACTTAGACAAGCTTTGACACACTAAAATTTATACTGAAAGCACTTAATAATGTTGTACGATATGAAGAGAGATCAATTTGTCTACATTATGTTTTCTTAGAATGTATAAAAGGAATGTATACTTAACATGCCTATGAAACAGGAATCGAATTGGAAAAGTCAAAGAAAAGTAAAAGTTAAATAGAAAACATTTGTTTGTGTTTAAAATGACTGTAAGGAAATTTCATTTTCTGTTGTATTCAATTAAAACAAGTAATTGTTTTTTATATTCGGCCATACCGAATCTTATATACCCACCATATAATCATATGTTGTAAAACTGAAATAAATTTCGGAAGGTGGCTTAATATATAGATTTAGATCATTAGATAAATATGAATGATTTGATTATTTATACACATGTACATTAGAGTATCCCAAAGAATGGCCTTTTTAAGAATCTCATTTTGGAAAACATCTAATTTATTTGAAAGAGCCTTAGTTCCCTACCAGCGATTCAAATAATGCTCTCAGTAAAATATGTTAACAAAAAATTGTCTGCAATTTTTTCAAAATGGATCTCAAAAATTTCGTCATTTTGAGCTGATTATTGGAAAAATAATTGTAAAATATTGCTAGAGTATTTTTGGTACATAAAATGATTTTTAGTAGGTTTGTGAGGCATATTATTTTTGCTTTATTTTTTCTTAATTCACAAAAGATGTATAATTTTATTTTAATTTAAATATAATTTTTAAAACGGTTCATTTTTTCTTTTAAAATGTTAACAATCCAACAGCGCGCGAATGACTGAAAGAACTTAACAAGTTAATGTTACTTTTAAGGATAATTTTGTAGACATGAAAAGAAAAAACTTTTTTGTTTGGAACTTCCATTAAAAGTTTCATGAAATACAAAAGCAAACATTTAAGAGAATACTGAAAACACTCTTAAAACTTTACCTTTAATGCGCTTGCTTGGGAAATTGAGAAATTAGAGACATTGATGTAAACTATTTTTTTTTTTAGTTGTTTGGGATTTCATTGATAAACATGGAAAACGTGTGAATTCATGATTTAAGTAGTTTTAATATTATTAGTTGTAAATGCCGATATTTTGGTTTATGTTTATAAAGTGGAGCCAAAAAATGTCGTAGTAAACACAGGAAAACAATGAAAGGTTGTTTACATTTATACATCTATTCCTATCACAACAAGTGTTTTTTTGGTAAACACACATATATTTAAATGTATTATTAAATGATATTTTTTGTTATAATGCAATTTACAAATTTAGTTAGTTAGTTAGTTAGTTATTTAGTTAGTTAGTTAGTAAGTTAGTTAGTTAGTTAGTTAGTTAGTTAGTTAGTTAGTTAGTTAGCTAGTTAGTTAGTTAGTTAGTTAGTTAGTTAGTTAGTAGTAGTTAGTTAGTTAGTTAGTTAGTTAGTTAGTTAGTTAGTAGTTAGTAGTTAGTTAGTTAGTTAGTTAGTTAGTTAGTTAGTTAGTTAGTTAGTTAGTTAGTTAGTTAGTTAGTTAGTTAGTTAGTTAGTTAGTTAGTTAGTTAGTTAGTTAGTTAGTTAGTTAGTTAGTTAGTTAGTTAGTTAGTTAGTTAGTTAGTTAGTAGTAGTTAGTTAGTAGTTAGTTAGTTAGTTAGTTAGTTAGTTAGTTAGTATTAGTTAGTTAGTTAGTTAGTTAGTTAGTTAGTTAGTAGTTAGTTAGTTAGTTAGTTAGTTAGTTAGTTAGTTAGTTAGTTAGTTAGTTAGTTAGTTAGTTAGTTAGTTAGTTAGTTAGTTAGTTAGTAGTTAGTTAGTTAGTTAGTTAGTAGTTAGTTAGTAGTTAGTTAGTTAGTTAGTTAGTTAGTTAGTAGTTAGTTAGTTAGTTAGTTAGTTAGTTAGTAGTTAGTTAGTAGTTAGTTAGTTAGTTAGTTAGTTAGTTAGTTAGTTAGTTAGTTAGTTAGTTAGTTAGTAGTTAGTAGTTAGTTAGTTAGTTAGTAGTTAGTTAGTAGTAGTTAGTTAGTTAGTTAGTTAGTTAGTTAGTTAGTTAGTTAGTTAGTTAGTTAGTTAGTTAGTTAGTTAGTTAGTTAGTTAGTTAGTTAGTTAGTTAGTTAGTTAGTTAGTTAGTTAGTTAGTTAGTTAGTTAGTTAGTTAGTTAGTTAGTAGTTAGTTAGTTAGTTAGTTAGTTAGTTAGTTAGTTAGTTAGTTAGTTAGTTAGTTAGTTAGTTAGTTAGTTAGTTAGTTAGTTAGTTAGTTAGTTAGTTAGTTAGTTAGTTAGTTAGTTAGTTAGTTAGTTAGTTAGTTAGTTAGTTAGTTAGTTAGTTAGTTAGTTAGTAGTTAGTTAGTTAGTTAGTTAGTTAGTTAGTTAGTTAGTTAGTTAGTTAGTTAGTTAGTTAGTTAGTTAGTTAGTTAGTTAGTTAGTTAGTTAGTTAGTAGTTAGTTAGTTAGTTAGTTAGTTAGTTAGTTAGTTAGTTAGTTAGTTAGTTAGTTAGTTAGTTAGTTAGTTAGTTAGTAGTTAGTTAGTTAGTTAGTTAGTTAGTTAGTTAGTTAGTTAGTTAGTAGTTAGTTAGTTAGTTAGTTAGTTAGTTAGTTAGTTAGTTAGTTAGTTAGTTAGTTAGTTAGTTAGTTAGTTAGTTAGTTAGTTAGTTAGTAGTTAGTTAGTTAGTTAGTTAGTTAGTTAGTTAGTTAGTTAGTTAGTTAGTTAGTTAGTTAGTTAGTTAGTAGTTAGTTAGTTAGTTAGTAGTTAGTTAGTTAGTTAGTTAGTTAGTTAGTTAGTAGTTAGTTAGTTAGTTAGTTAGTTAGTTAGTTAGTTAGTTAGTTAGTTAGTTAGTTAGTTAGTTAGTTAGTTAGTTAGTTAGTAGTTAGTTAGTTAGTTAGTTAGTTAGTTAGTTAGTTAGTTAGTTAGTTAGTTAGTTAGTTAGTTAGTTAGTTAGTTAGTTAGTTAGTTAGTTAGTTAGTTAGTTAGTTAGTTAGTTAGTTAGTTAGTTAGTTAGTTAGTTAGTTAGTTAGTTAGTTAGTTAGTTAGTTAGTTAGTTAGTTAGTTAGTTAGTTAGTTAGTTAGTTAGTTAGTTAGTTAGTTAGTTAGTTAGTTAGTTAGTTAGTTAGTTAGTTAGTTAGTTAGTTAGTTAGTTAGTTAGTTAGTTAGTTAGTTAGTTAGTTAGTTAGTTAGTTAGTTAGTTAGTTAGTTAGTTAGTTAGTTAGTTAGTTAGTTAGTTAGTTAGTTAGTTAGTTAGTTAGTTAGTTAGTTAGTTAGTTAGTTAGTTAGTTAGTTAGTTAGTTAGTTAGTAGTTAGTTAGTTAGTTAGTTAGTTAGTTAGTTAGTTAGTTAGTTAGTTAGTTAGTTAGTTAGTTAGTTAGTTAGTTAGTTAGTTAGTTAGTTAGTTAGTTAGTAGTTAGTTAGTTAGTTAGTTAGTTAGTTAGTTAGTTAGTTAGTTAGTTAGTTAGTTAGTTAGTTAGTTAGTTAGTTAGTTAGTTAGTTAGTTAGTTAGTTAGTTAGTTAGTTAGTCAGTCAGTCAGTCACTTTCATGATTAAATATTTGTTTTCGGTTCATATGTCAATATCTAGATATGTATTTCCGTTCATAAACCTTGTGTCGTATGAGTATTAAAAAAGTTAAATTACTCTCATACGTACTGTATCACGTAAAATTCATTTATCACAAAACCAAAACTCTTTCGCTTTCTATATCATTATTTTATTCAAATGGCATTCAATAATTAAGAGAATTACTCCGAATAAGAGTGGTTACTCAGAATAAGAGTAGTAGAGATATTCCAGTTACATGGTGTTGTTTTTATATTGTGAAATTTTATTCGTAAAGTTTAGTATTGAAAACAATTTTGTCGAGAGAACAACGTTTGTGTAAAGTTTTTATAAAGATTTCCTTTCCGTCTTTTCGTCATGTTTAATAGTAATTTCGCTTCTATTTAAAGACATTGTTTATATTTGTGAATCAAATTTTCATACAAAATTTGTTCTATAAACCTTTGATAAATGTTTAGGAATAAGGCAGTGTATATCTAACTTTTGTATTTATCTTTTTCTCTTTTCTTTTAGAAGATGACAAAGTTGGCACTTTGGATGTGTTGATTAGCAGCGCATATTGTCGTTCTGAAAGACTTTTATCGAAACATTTGGCTCAATTGCGTCCTGAATTAACCATGTCTATGTTTTCCGGTATGCAAGTTTTACTTAATAATTTGCTTTGCTTGTGTATAAAAATTTTTAATTAAAAAAAGTAAATAGTTATTAAATTTTAATCTACATTTGTTTACAATAGAAATCATTCTTCGTTTTCAAACGGCACGTGAAGATGTTCACACGCTGTTACTTCAGTGTTTGCAACCTTGGTTGCACACTATGGATATATTGTGTATATTTTAACTCATTATTTTAAGACGGTGATGTTCACTATCATATTCATAACACCTCCGCTTAGTTATTTTATTGTGCTAGCGTGCGATGTAATAAAATGAGCTATTAAATGCCAAAACTCAAAATAAAGTACTTACATACATATCAATTTATATGTAAGTGATTTTAAGAGTACTTAAAAGTAATGCAGACAGTAAGTAGTAGTCATTGAAAAGTAAGTGACCATCAGTATTACCAAGGCCGGAAAATATTTTAATCAATGATACAGAGGAGAATTATATTCAAACTGCAAACATGTTAAAAAATAGTTATATTAATTTGTACATACTATTAAATTAATAATTGTCTTTATCTTTCTTTTAGTTGCGTCAAGAGGTAAATATTGAAGTATGTTCATTAGATGCTGTCCTAACAGTTTCAGCATCTAAAGCGCCACATCCATTGTCAATGCCTGAATACGGTGGTTATTTTGCTCCACTTACTAGACGTAGTTTGCCAATAAGCGGTTTTCATCGGTAGGTATTTCAATAAAAGCTACTTACATATATTTTATAGTTTTTCTTTTTTAAGTCCAAATAATATACCCTTGTCGGCTATTTTAATTTGTATGTTTTCTTTTTGTTCCATTTAATTAGTTGCAATGTGGCCGTCATTTTACTTACCGACATTGTTGTGGATGGAATTCCAGGAATTGATTGGATTTTACATTAATATTGTAAATATTATTTTTGGGTCTGGATCACACTCGAGTCATCGTACGCGAACATTGCAAACAACAATTATGTATGAATTTATTGGTATGTTTCTGAAAAATATTTGTATTTGTTTAATTGAATAAGGATATTAAACTAGTAATAAATATACAAATATTTTTTTGTAGATTGTATTAGCTGAGTACAAAATCCATTTGGCAATAGTAGGCATTTTATTGAATAGCGAAACTACTGATCTTGATCTGGGTTTAACGGTGCCCTCGTTGCCAGTAATTGATAATAATTTTACAGGTATGTCAATTCAGTTATGATATTGTTGACGGTGTAGAACTCGTAGTTTTATTAATTAGCATGGACTTATTAGACTCCTGTAGTTAAACAAGAGTAAATGTGAGATTCTTAGGACTCCTTAGCATCACCTGCCTTCAATTTATTGCCTTTATTTATAGTCATTAGCTGCGATTAAACATCTAGCGGGTGTCTTTACGACATCTAAGTTAACCGAAGAATGCCGGGTATCTCTAAATATATAGCTGACGAACTTGCCAGAAATGGTGCGATGAGAGGGGAAGATGAAATCGAGGCATTTACTGGTATCTCTTTTATCAAATGTAAACTACTGGTTCAGACTGAACTATATGAATTGGCTCAAATCAGATGGTTCAGTGAAACCACCTGTCTCAATTCGAGGTCAATTTGGCCTGTATATAATGCTCCCAGGTCAAGCTTACTGTTAAGCTTTCCCAGGAAACATATACGAATGCTGGTATTAGTTATAACGGGACACTGTACTATTGGCAGTCATGCCAGAAGAATGGGCCTCGAATATAACGACTACTGAAGAAGTTGTAATAATGAGGAAGAATAGGAAACAATACCTCACACGCAGAGAACAAAGTTTCGGCCTTGCTTGCTTTATCTTGTCTCGATTAGCTATCTGGGATATGCCTGAAAAATATCCTAGACCTTGTGAATCAAACTGGATGGTTTAAATCTGGAAGTAGAGAGTAATAATAAAATGTACTCCTACAACCACTAGGGTAACACAACGGGACCGCAACTAGGTGGACCCATGTGAGCCACTCATGCTTGATTGAGTGGCTGACCTTCTTACCTAAACCTAAACCTGTAGGGTACAAATAATTCTTGCCAACAAAATTTGAAAAATTCTAACTATATTAAATCTGCCTTTGTATCTTTCAGAATCTCATCAAGAATTTGATAGCTATCTTTGCAATAATTGTTGCATTATCGCGGCCACTCCATCAGCATCTCACCTAACAGGTGCAGCAGCTTCCGCAGCTACTTATGCACAATATCCAGGAATGTCCGTACAAAATAATCAAATTCCACTGTATCATCAGCATGTAATTCTAAGTAATCAACAGCAACATTTGCCACAACAGCAACAACAACAATAGATTACGACATTAAATGGCCAATAGTAACCACAACATGAAGTACATACTAATCTACAACAACAACCGGCCAATAATCAATCATCACCTTTATCATCTCTAATACAACAACAAACACAAAACATTGTAATTACAGGAAATTTACAAATAAATCCAAATACCACCAAAAATTCTGAAGTTCCTTTAATATTTTCTGACGAAAATGCCCCACCACAATCTGGGCCAACAATGCCAATAGCGCATGTTATCAAAAGTCTGTTGAACAGACTCCTGCCAACCACTATGGAATTATGAGGTTGTAACAGCAAAAGGTAATGACATATTTTCTTGAAAATATTTGTTACGAGAGGATCAAATGTTAACAATTTTATCAATATTTTTTTTTTAGTTTTATGTGTATTTATGTTTAACATCCTTTCAGTCTGATCCATAAAATCTGCTGAATGTTTTTTATATCATATTGTCAGGGTTTTCGCCGCTACTTATCCTCAAGCTCGCATTGCCGAACGTTGAACCCAGACTGCCTTACAATTGGTACTCTCATTTTCCTCGCATACCACATTACCCACAAATGTTTAGGTCTCTAAATGTATCCATCAACTCCAAAATGTTATCGGATATTCTACCATGTTTTTCGGTCTTGTATTTTGATTCTACCTGGTATATTTCCTACTTTTTATACATTATCTTCTGTTTGACTTAAGGTCAACTTGTTGGGGTTGACATTAATGAATGACGTCGAAGACCTTATACAAACTGAGTAACTTAAAAAAAACTATTTCCATTTTTTAATATCGTCGAAATAAAGAGGATATATATCGTCGAAAAAAGAGGATCAATGTCGAAATAAAGAGGATATAGATGCCAAAGTGGAAACGTTCACAAGTGCCCTGGTTGAATCGTTCGAGGACAGCTGCCCTCTGCGAGAGCGGAGATCTGCCCAGGAAAAACCCTGGGTAACTGGGGAGATCCGGAACCTTGGGAAGACTCTTCGCAAACTATTTAACCGGGCACGGCGTAAAAAGACCGCAGTATACTGGGATGAGTATCGTAATAAACTTGGTGAATATAAGAAAATCGTTCGAAGAGCCAAACGAGACTCCTGGAAACTTTTCTGTGAACAGGTAGATAGCGTAAATGAGGTATCGAAGATAAAAAAATTCCTATCCAAAACTCATGTCCAACCGGAATCTATGATCGATGACACGGGCAGGAGGCTTGAGGATATGGAGGAGACAATGAAACTCCTAATGGATTCTCATTTCCCACCCGGTATATCGAATAACATAGATGAACCGATATTGGAGGAAGGGGAGGGTAACACGGAAATAGTTATTACAACTGACATGGTTAAAGGGGCAATCAAGAGCTTTGCTCCCTATAAAGCTGCAGGGCCGGATGGAATTTTCCCGGCACTTTTGCAGATGGAGGCGGGACTGGTTTCCGTACATCTGTCACAGATATTCACTGCATGCTTAAAATTGGCATATACCCCAGTTAAATGGCAGGATGCAAGGGTAATATTTATACCCAAACCAGGGAAACCTAGCTATGCGACACCTAAGTCCTATCGACCGATAAGTCTTACGTCCTTCCTACTTAAAACCTTGGAACGGATAGTCGATAGCATGGTTAAAAGCAGCATACCATACAATGACCTTAAATATAAGCAGCATGCTTATGTAAAGGGACGATCGGTGGAGACCGCTTTAAATGAAGTTGTCCACTACATAAGTGAATCTTTCGATAGCAAACTGTATACACTGGCAGTATGCATTGACATCGAAGGCGCTTTCAATAACGTGCACACTGATACCCTTATCCAATCCCTAGACCAGTTTTATGTTGACCGGGTGCTCCGTAACTGGATCAACTACATGCTAAGGAACAGATGGATAAGCTGCGAGATGTACGATATAACTATCAGGAAAAAGGTATTTCGCGGTATACCACAGGGTGGCATTTTGTCACCTTTACTCTGGGTCACCACGATTAATAGCCTCCTAAGGACCCTAACCGAGAAAGGACTTAGACCTGTCTGCTATGCAGACGATGTCGTAATACTTTTAAAGGGAAAGGATCCAAATTACTTGTGTAGAAGAGCTGAGGAGGCTCTGAATACGGCCTTGAGCTGGGCTCAACCGAGAGGCCTCAATGTTAACCCGGCGAAGACGGAAATCTGTCTTTTCACAAGAAAGACAAAAATTTCTACATATACTGAACCTTGCTTCTTGGGCAAGAAGATACCGGTGACAGACAAAGTTAAGTACTTAGGTGTAATACTTGACCGGAAATTAAAATGGAGACACCACATAGAGGATAGGATCAACAAGGCACATCGGTGCTGGGCGATATGTAGGAGAACCATAGGCATGAAATGGGGTCTTAGTCCTACTATGACAAATTGGCTTTATAAAAGTGTAATTAGACCAATTCTAGCTTATGCTTCAATAATCTGGTGGACTGCTTTGGACAAAAAGTGTAATATCAAACTACTACAGGGAGTTCAGCGTACATGCTGCTTGGGTATAAGTGGTGCCATGTGTACTACTTCAACCAAGGCTCTGGAAACGTTGCTAGATATTCCACCCATTGAAACATATATAAGATATGAGGCGGCGCTTACAGCCGAACGGCTCTTTACTTTAGGCGAACTGGCCAAAAACGGTTATAGGACACGTCATCAATGTATACTGGACACATTGGAAGGTTATACACATTCATCGGACGTGCCTGATCGCATACCAGACACTGAATATGTCGGAAACTTTGAAACGCTAATCCCAGATAGAATGTCTTGGTCAAGCGGAACATTAGAGCAAATACCAGTAGGAATCCGTTGCTACACGGATGGCTCTAAATTAGGGGACAAAGTGGGTCTGGGGTTCTATATTGAAGACCCAGAAACAGAAATATACCACCGTTTACCTAATCATAACACAAGCTTCCAGGCAGAAGTACGAGCAATAACGGAATGTGTAAATTGGATTAGAATAAATATGGCGCCCACAGGGCTTAATATATTTACCGACAGCCAGAAGGCAATTTGTGCGATATCAGGTGATAGAATTAAATCTAAGACCGTATTGGATTGTAAGAAAGCTTTAACTGAATACTCTCCCAGAGGTAAGGTTCACATCATATGGGTACCAGGCCACTCGGGAGTAGCCGGCAACGAAAGGGCGAATGTAATAGCTTTAAAGGGAAGGGAGCTCGATGTAGTTAACCTGACAAACGCAAAACCATTCGACGCAACAAAAGCTGAATTAAAAATATGGATGAGAGAATCCCATAAGGCCTCTTGGAATAATGAAACGGTGGGTAGAACCACAAAGATTCTATGGGGTGACCCTGATGAGAGCAAGACGAGAAATCTTCTCAAAATGAGCAAGTCTGAGGTTAGTATGATGGTACGTATTCTCAGTGGACACACAGGATTACGAGCACATCTATACAAAATTGGACGTGCGAATTCAGACGAATGTAGAGCATGTGGAGAGGACAGTGAAACTCTGGAGCACTTTCTTTGCCATTGTCAGGCATTCGTCGAAGTTAGATCCAAGTATCTTGGAAGTGATGTTATTCCAGAAATAACATTCTTAACCAACACCGATTGGAAGATTCTTAGGAATTACATCCAGGAAACTGAGTTTCTGAACATGGAAAAATAATACATTCAGTGAACAATTTTTTTTTTTTTTTTTTTTTTTTTTTTTTTTTTTTTTTTTTTCTTGAATTGGAGCGCACAACAGGCCCGATAGTGGCCTAGGTGTATTTCTTCGGATTTGATGTAGTATACATCCTCCTATCAACCTACCTACCTACCTACCTACCTACCTAATATCGTGAATAAAAGCGAATAAAATATATTACAATGAAAATAATTACTTAAGCTTTTCTTTTATTCAACAGCCACAAACGGAAAGAAATGTGTTCTTATTTTCACAGTTTTTGTCCTTTAAATGTTTTGAAGGATAACACCGCACAACAAATTGGGAAAAATTGTTGCACACATGAGCAAGACCATATACGTTGGATACTACATACTTGATATAGTTATACTATACCACCATCAGTGGTGATAGAGGGTATATATAAGTTTGTCGTTCCGTGTGTAACACCAAGAAATATTCATCTAAGACCCAACAAAGTATATATATTCTGGATCCTTATGAAATTCTGAGTAGCTATGTCCGTCTGTCCGTCTGTCTGTCTGTCTGTGTAAAACACGCTCACGTTAAAACTAAGCAAATTCATCCAAAATATTTATTATTATCCTAAGCAGTTTGGTATTGAAAATGAGCAAAATCGGTTCACAACGTAAAAAGTTATGAGTAAAAGTTTCAGACTACCTCGAAAAAAATTACGTTTTTTTCCTAATTCTTTTGAAGTTTTCTCAGAAACTACCAAAGATATTTCGATGAATTTTGTAATAAATTATTTTTTCAGGGTAGTGATCAATTATATTTAAAATTTTTACAATCGATCCAATATTTCCCATAGCCCCCATACAAAGGTATATATTCCCGGAAATTAGTTTATCGTTAATAACTCCCTCAAATATATCGCTATCAACCCAAATTTTGTATATGCAAATATAATACGAACAGAAATCATACTCTCAACGTAGAACTCAGTCGGTCCACAATTTGTCATAGCTCCCATATAAGGTCCTCTTCCGAAAATCACCTAAGCGCACATATTTCATTGATGAATAAAGTTATTGTGATAAAATTCGACACAAATATGTTTTGTGTACATAAAAATCATTCTACCAAGTTTTTTTACGGATCGGTCCATTATTGGTCATAGCTCCCATATAAGGCCCACTTCCGAAAATCATTTAAAAGCACATATTTCATTGTCAAATAAAGATATCTTGATAAAATTCAACATAAATATGTTTTGTCTATATATGAATCACTCAATGAAATTTTTTTCCGGATAGGCCCATAATTGGTCATAGCTCTCATATAAAGTCCACTTCGGAAAAACACTTAAACTCATATATTTCATTGAATTATAAAGCTATCGAGATAAAATCCGACACAAATATGTTTTGTATACATACAAATCATTCTACAATTTTTTTTACGGATCGGTCCATTATTGGTCATAGCTCCCATATAAGGCGCATTTCCGAAAATCACTTATAAACACATATTTCATTGTCCAATAAAGCTATCCTGATAAAATTCGACATAAATATGTTTTGTCTTTATATGAGTCACTCTACGAAATTGTTTCCGCATAGGCCCATAATTGGTCATAGCTCCCATATAAGGTCCACTTCCGAAAATCAATTAAACGCATATATTTCATTGAATTATAAAGCTATCGGGATACAATTCGACACAAATATGTTTTGTGTGCATATAAATCATTCTAACACTTTTTTCCCGGATCGGTCCATTATTGGTCATAGCTCCCATATAAGGTCCACTTCCGAAAATCACTTATTAACACATATTTCATTGTCAAATAAAGTTATGTTGATAAAATTCTAAACAAATATGTTTTGTCTTTATATGAATAACCCTACGAAATTTTTTCCGGATAGGCTTCCATATAAAGTCCACTTACAAAAATCACATAAACGCATATATTTCTTTGAATAAAAAAGCTATCGGGATAAAGTACGACTTAAATATACGACTTAAACGCACATATATTATTAATTAATAAATCTATTGTAGTAAAATTCGACTTGAATTTTTTTGGCATATAAATCATTATACGAAATTTTTTCCTTATCGGTCGATTATTGGTCACACCTCCCATATAAGGACCATTTCCGAAAATTACTCAAATGCGCAATGACAATCAAAGTTATCGAGATAAAATTCGACATAAATGTGTATTTTGTATATATAAATCATTCTACAGTTTTTTTTAGAAAAAAATATATGACAAATTTACTAATATGGAGTTCTAGAATCCATAATTTCATGTTCTTATCATAATTAGTTTTTTGTAAAAATTTTTAAAGTAAAGTTATATTCAAATTAAAAAATATGTTTGTTGAAAATATTTTGTAAATCTATTTTTTATACCACTTGCTTAATGGAGTTGTTATCTCAATGTCTGTTAATTTTTTGTAATAACGTTAAATTGACAGTTTTCAGGCAAAATATCTACCATTTAAATGATAACCGGAGGTTGAGATAACACGCCTTAAAATATATAAAATTTTATTTCGTGTGATTATGACGGTTTAGTGATTAAAACATGCATGTTCCGAACTCTAAAATCCACTTCAGGATAATATGATAAGCACAATATTATTATAAATATAAACTATAATAGTAAAATATGGCTTGAACTTCCATAATTGGCTTATAAACACGATATTTTTTTTTAACAAATTGTCGCATTATTGTTGTCTGGTGCAGGCCTTTAATCTATATTTGACTCTACCCCCTATATGAAGCCACTTTCAGAAAATTAGTTTTCCTTCAATATGTCGCAATTGAAATAAAATTCAACATACATATTTTATTTGCTAAAATAAATCACATTTTAAATAAACTCACAACTGGTGTAGGGTATCATATGGTCGGCACAGTCGGGTTATACTTTCCTACTTGTTTAAATATTTATGTATATCGTGGTTTACTAATTGCACATGATATAACTTCGCTCTTTTGTATTTTTAATGAAAACTATATAATAAACTACTTTGAAAACATTATTAGGAGGTCAAAGATATTTTTAAAAGATATATAGAATTTAGAATAACTATAGAGTTCGGAATAATTGTGTTAAATTAAAAAGGAAAATATACTCCCCAGAAGGTAGCTTTAAAATGAAAGGATAAAAAATGAAAGATATCCTTAATCGGTTTTTATCCTTTCATATTCTTCAAAGTTCCCACTTTTTTAACATTTTATCATAGAGATAGAGAAACTCGGTTCCACAATATCAAATTTCTCATTTTCTATTTAATATTTAAACAAAAAAAGGACTTTGAAATTTTCAGAGGGGAAAATTTTATTAATTTATTTATTGTTGGATGGTGTAATGCTTAATGTCCTGAAAACTTTATTATTGTTTCAATTTAATAAATCTATATATATAAAAATGAAAGTGTGTTTGTATGTACGTATGTTTGTTTGTTTGTGCTTTATAGACTGCTAAACGGCTGGACCGATTTTCCTGAAATTTTCACAGATTCTTCGTGTATGTCTGGAAGGAACTATAGGCTACTTTTTATGTTGAAATTTCATGTGGGCGACGTGCCACGCCCATATTAAGAAAATATGAAATTAAATCTGAGATAATATAATAGTTAGAGTCTTCAAATTTTGTCGGAGCTACTTTAGTATCAATATAATTATTTAAGACAAAAAGTGGACGGATTAGCATTAGGGGGCGTGGCACCTCCCATGTAAATTAAATACAAAAATTCGTTTATCTTGGAAACTATTATAGTTAGAATATTAAAAATTTCCACGAGTAACTTTAACATCCATGTAAACATTTTGGGAAATAAATTGGTGGACTACCCATGAGGGGAGCAGTACCTCCCATATTAATAAAATACAAAAATTGGTTTATCTGGGAAACTAATAGAACTAAATTCTTTAAATTTTGCACTAAGAACTTAAATATTGATCTGAACATTTTTTAGAAAAAAGAGCGGACTTTCGTCCCCATGACGAAAGTCTTGGAGCCCCCATATAAATTAAATAGGAAAATTATTATATCTGAGAAACTGTTAGAGCTAGAATCTATATATATACATATATAAAAATGAAAGTGTGTGTATATGTATGTATGTATGTATGTATGTATGTATGTATGTATGTATGTATGTATGTATGTATGTATGTATGTATGTATGTATGTATGTATGTATGTATGTATGTATGTATGTATGTATGTATGTATGTATGTATGTATGTATGTATGTATGTATGTATGTATGTATGTATGTATGTATGTATGTATGTATGTATGTATGTATGTATGTATGTATGTATGTATGTATGTATGTATGTATGTATGTATGTATGTATGTATGTATGTATGTATGTATGTATGTATGTATGTATGTATGTATGATCATGTATCTCATGTAATTTCTCAAATAGGGTTACGCCCTTATTCGCAACTATTCTTCATTTACGTGATACGATTCTTTTAAGGGTTCTACATTGAATGGGAGGAATTAGGTCAAGATAAATAATGACATATATATGTATGTACTTAAGTTCTTTGTAGACATAATGAAGTCATGACATCTTTATCATCCTTTTAATGTATACAGTTTTTGGTGTATTTAAGTTCGCAACAGTTTTACATGAAGTATACTTCACTCCTCGACTACATTAATTCTATGAAGGATAGTGAATATGTCAAACTAATATCATCGTGATATTAGTGTTTGTAAGTGAATTTTGACCATCAAGTCATTTTCTGAAGGGGACTTTATATGGGGAATAGGGTTAAATGAGACCCGATCATTATGAAAATCAGCAGTATTACTATGACTTATGTATATAAAACTAAGTTTTTCCGATTTATATTTATGAGCTCAAAAGTCCTATTTGGGGAGTACGGTTGTATAGAGGCTATTCGAAATAATGGACCGATTTTCAATAGATAATGGACTATTTTCAATAGACTTCGTTCTTGAGTCAATAGAAGAGTATGTGCCAAATTTCATCAAATTATATTAAAAATCCTGTAGAGTGCGCACAAGGTTTACATGGACACACAGATGGACGGACGAACAGACGGACATATCTAAATCGACTCTGAAAGAGATTCCGAGCCGATTGGTATACTTTCAGGTGGGTGTAGGAGCAATACTTTTGAGTATTACAAACATCAGCACAAACGCAATTCCCTCCCCACTATAGTGGTGTAGGGTATAATGATGAGGCCAGATTCGGATTCAGCTTTGCTCTGTGTTACTAACCGTATTTTAGGATATTGATTATTTTTTTAAAGCACAATAAATAGTTATATACCTAGGTATGTATGTACGTGATTATAAGTCACTACAAATTGAAAATCTGTTTTAGGCACAAAACAATTGTGGGCACAGAATTCGTGTTCTTTAATGACAAAACATAAATAATTACATGTAAGTCCTCTTTAGAGTATGTACTTACAATTAAGGCAAATGATGTGTAGTAGTCATTGAAAAGTAAGCTGTTTTATAAGTACAAATCATTGCCATATTTTCCTGGGTATTAGCCCTTTTCGTCAGTCCTTTAAGCTTTTTCTTACATTTTATTTTAATCCGATTTAGCTGTTATCTTAACGTTTAGTGATTTTAGCAACTAAATACATATGGGCAATTTTGTGACAAGTGACCTAACTCAAAAAATCAATTTGGATGAAATTTACACATAGGTTTGTGCTATTGGTACTAGACAGCTCTATCGGTCAAGAACTGCTTTCTTCTAAGCTTTCTTCTTTTAAAAACAATGAAGAAATACCTATCTGTACTCATTTGGACTCATTTGACTAAAACCCTAGACGACCTTGACCCCCTCTAAGTCCGGCAGTTCTTGACAGATAGAACTGAAAATTTGTGTTTGGCCTACTATCCAATAGGCCTACTATGGAATAGCACTAACCTTGGTTCAAATCTGGAGACATCGATTTTAAAAGTTGGGTTCTCACTTGACACGAAATTACCCATATGTCTTGTTTGCTTAGAATTTTCTATAGACACAATAAGGATCTCAAGGTTTTAGTAAAATTAAAAAAAAAATCACAAAAACTACACATTTTTCATGAGATCCATTAAATGTACTGGCAGTTAATAAACAGCTTTGTGTTAATTTTCTAAGAATTTATAGACAATATACGGAAAGTCACTACAACTTAAGGATAAAATCGAATGTCAACTTAGTTGATTTTCTAAAGAAATGCTTCTTATATCACTACTTGTAACATGTTTTGTCATATGTATGTTTGCAATGAGGATGGGAATATCTATAGTATCATAGTTGTTTATGATGAAGGTGTGTAACAATATGTATTATATTACATCCATTCGTGTGAGGTGTTACATTCACAATCTTAAAATAGCTTGTTGTTGTATGGCAAGTGTTACAGTTGTAGAAGTTTCTAAATGAGCAGATATTGATGCTCTTTTAAAATACACATTTTCTCGTGTCAAACGAGATGATGATAAAGGTGTCATTGTTCCCTGTAATATTGAGTTTACCAAGAAACATTTTAAGACGGAAATGTAAAATATTATTTAACTTATCTATATATATGTATGAAATTCTAACGTTACTGACTGACTCGCAGATTCACTGACTGATTTATCATCGCACAGCCAAAAAGGTTGAAGCCAAAGAGATGTTTAGAAGGTAAAAAGGGTAAAAACGGGTAAATTCGGTAACCTCATATCTCGTAAACTAGAAAATATACAAAAACAGTTTAAATCTTATCGTCGTTCATTTACAAAATAAACGGACAGGTGTCTCGTACTTTTTTTTTCAAAATCGGCCCCTTTTAGGGAATAAACGGGTAAAAACTGTATTTTGGTACTTTTTTGCAACCAATGTATCTTTTAAACCAATGAACATTCATACAATGTTTTTGACTCCTTCATAACTTGACGATAAAATAAAAATATGAATTTAGTACTATTTTTTGTACTTTTTTCATAAAACATTGTTTTTTGTTTATTGACTTATAAATACATATGAATACAACTACGATGTTGCAACTTTTTAGAATAAAATTTTTGTTTCGTTAATGGGGAGTAAAGGAGTAAAAACGGGAAATTTGATTTTATTCAAACACAATGATCCAATTTAGATAAAATTTTTAGATTTAGAAACACTAAATATGCTAATGGGGTGATATTTGGAACCCCGGTACCAAAAAGGTACTTTTTGTGTTTTTTATAATATTGATCCTAGAAACATGAAATTAAGGAGTTAATGAGAATCTATAAAACGGCGCCTTTCGGTAATTTTTCATTCTTCAAATTGTACTCTTTGAGTTGTCTATTATAATGAACCTACAAACATAAAACTAAGCAATCAGGAACTTGAGTGAATGGAAATTTAAGCTTGAGTATTTTCTGGTACTTTTTCGTACTTCAGCTGGTACTTTTTAATTTTTCTAAAATATTGAATATATAAACATAAAATTAAACACGCAGTATCCTAATTGAACGAAAATTTTCTTTTTTGTTATTTTACTAATACTTTTCAAATTTTCTATAAAATTGAACCTTAAATTGGATACGTAGCTTCCTAATTGTATAAAAATCTGTATGCGAGGAATTTCTGATTTAATGAAAATCTATAAAAAGGCACTTTATCGTTCTTCAACTGTTTTTTTAATTTTCTGTAATATTGAGACTACAACCCTAAAATCAAACTTATAGAGTTCTCTAAAAGGGGACTTTTTGATATTGCAGATATGTATATATATACATTTACAATAATGATATTTATTTTATTCCATTACGTCGAGGGTAGCGAAGCACACTGGGTATAGCTAGTAATGTATATTTTTATCAACACCATTGATATATTGAGTTGGATTTCTATTGGAGCAAAAATTATGTTTCATTATTATTTGGTCTGGTTCTGAGAAGTTTCTATTCACTCTGAAAATCAATACATCTACTAAATAAATGTGGCAATCATCGTAAATGCAAATACAACAATTGTATGCTAAAATATACATAAGTGGCGTTATAATGTTTCGGAAATAGCTACTTTTTGTAAGTTAAAAAATAGAAAAGAAATAATAATTATTTTTTTTTTTTTACTTTTTCAATAATTTTCTTTATATTATCTAATGGCAACATATTCATACATACATAAATATTATTGTATATTTAAAGTTTAATTATACTTTAACCCTTGTGTGTCACATTTCTATAATAAACCCTAAAATTGACTCTTAAGTCCCCAAGCACATACAGTGGTAGTCATATAATTAAAACATTTATATTATCGGTGATATTTTAAAATTTCCCAGCAGTTCGACAAAGAGTCAATGCACACGTAAGAGACTGTCAATTATACTAATGATTGGTCCACATTTGACCCTAGCCCTAATATTCTTCATAAATAACTTTAAAGTAAACGTAAATCCCACCACCAAAATGCATAAGGATAGGCTAATATTTAACCTTGCCCCCACATAACTCCTCTTTTGGAAAATCTCTTTTTTGTCTTTTAACATACGCACTGATATAGGGTATTACAAGGTCGGCCATGCCCGACTGTACATTATTAGTTATTTTTCATTGTACTTACACATCTATTGGAGACATAATTGTTATTTTCGGCGTCATGAAATAACTCCCCAAAACAAAGATGAAATAACTCCCTAAACTTTTGTTTAGAAAGCAAAAACAACGAAATTTGGGGATTTAATTCGCTTTTTGGGGCATTATTTAACATTTAAAATGGGGAGTTATTTGATCATGAAATAATTTCTCAAAATTTAAAAAGGAAATAAATCCTTAAAAATATTTTTGGAGAGTTATTTCATTATATTACTTTTATCACACGAAATAAAAAAATATATGTTTGATAGACGGCCTTTGGCCGGGTGCAAGGGTTTTATTCTCCGGCTTTGCTAAGAATACACTCTCCCTGTATCAAGAGCGTACAGCCTTAGGCCGGATCTTTAGGGAATCTTTACTAAGCGAAGCCGGTGTTGGACATATGATAGAGTGATAAATTCTTGCGTCCGGACGTAGCCCTTCTATTTAGGAAATATTTATTAAGCGAAGCCGTTGTTGGACATACCACAGACTAGAAAGTCCTTGCTTAATCGTTTAATCTTAATTAAGCGATTAAACTAAAATGTATCTAACTTTGAAGCCCCACTCTATAGTATGAGCGACCTACTTTTTTAAGAAATGTCACTAAAACCGACTTCTTCCATAATTTCTCACTAAATCCGACTTGTTCCATAGGCGTCATGAAATAACTCCCCAAAACAAAAATGAAATAAGTCCTCAAATTTGGGTTCATATTTCATTATGAAGTAATTCCCCAATTTAAAAATTAAAAAAAGCCCCAACGAAATGAAATAACTTCCTAAATTAAAATGAAATAACATCCCATTTTTGGGGATTTATTTCATATGAAACAAATCCCTAATTTTAAAATGAAATAAGTTCCCATTTAAAAATAACAAATTATGGAACAAGTCGGTTTTAGTGACATTTCTAAAAAAGTAGGTCGCTCATTCTTTCTTTCGAGTGGGTCTTCAAAGTTAAAAAATTCAGTTTAATCACTTAAGAAAGATTCCGTTAATAGCCGGACTGCGGCCGGGCGCAAGGACTTTCTACTCTATGGTATGTCCAACAACGGCTTCGCTTAATAAATATTTCCTAAATAGCCGGCCTAAAGCCGAACACTCTTGATACAGGGAGAGTGTATTCTTACCGAACCCGGTGTCCAATATGCCCCAGAGGATAAAACCCTTGCGCCCGGCCGAAGGCCGTCTATCAGATATATATTTTTTATTTCGTGTGACAAAAGTAATATAATGAAATAACACCCAAAAATATTTTTAGGGATTTATTTCATTTTTGAGTTTTGAGGAATTATTATATTAAAGAACTAGTAATGTGACTGACTCCCAAGAATCCATTTGGTTATTACCATCCATTGACTACTTTTGGCAAGCTTTTGACTGTCTCTTTGTAGGCTATAGAGTGACGACTGACTTCGTCGTAGGACAAGCCCATGTTAAAATAATTAGTCACTTGGGTAGTAAGGAGGCTGGTGGCCACCATAAGTGATATGCTAAGTGGTTAGTTCGGAACTGTCCCGCCGAACTGCTTGGAATAATATCATGATCATATATCGTATTGAAGACAAAATTCAGAATAATTTTTTTTATTAAAAATAACAAAAACATTTTAAAATACTAATGTAGGGTATAATAAATCGACCATGTCACTTGTTGGAATCGAATTTTATTTTATAGAACTATCTTTAATTAGTACTCGGAATTAATGTTTATAAGATTTGATTTCAATAACTATTTCTTAAAGTTGTTAATGTATGTATTGGAATTAATTGAAATTGGTGGTGTAGTGTTTAAAAAGGAGGAAATGAAAAGAAAAATCTTTACTTAAGGAAAATGTAGAGAGAACCTTCCAGGAAAATTTTCAATTTTTATTAATTTACTTACATATATACATATGTATATAATATTTGTTAAACATTGACATGTGTGGTACACATGCTTTAATTAATTTAAATAAATTATTGAGAAATTGTTTCCATGTTCCTCATAAATATTTAAAATGTAATTAATGTAAAATTAATAAAGAAATTACGCTATTAATAAGTCGTATAAATTACAATTTCTTATATAATCATATAATTAATATTATTAAAATTCACACTCTTTATCATCATTCTGATAAATCACTAACAGATTCAGTAAAGATCAGTAGAGAGTTTTACATAATAATGCAAACTGCCAATTTGTTGTAAAGTTTCAATATAAAATAAATATTTCTGGGAAAATTTGGTATATGAGGTCTATCCAGATTATTTGAATGAGAAACTATTAACTCCACATACCTAAATAATTTAATTATATAATGGTTTAAACCAGAGGAGCGCAAGATTGCCATTACATAGCACGCGTGATAGGGTAAGAAAATTCTGCTGATGCTAAGTTGATACACATACACTATAGGTTTAATTCTTCTTCTTTTTATAATGAGCAATATCAGTGGGTTTGCTCTCAACTTGAAAAACAAAATCAAATCAGTTGCTGATCAGCACTTGTCGAAGCAAGGTCTGTACGCGACGTTTTTAAAATACACACAGAAATACAACAACAAAATTTTGAGAAAGCCGAATTAATGTAGGAGAACATGAGAGAACAGTTGTTAGTTTTTTATATATAGACTTTGATATACGCTGGCTGTCAAAATCCATAATAAACATTTGACAGTTAGCATATACTTTATAGTTTATAGTCATTTTATTAGTATACTTTTATTTTGAATTGAATTCTGTTCTCTGCTGCTTTACCAACACAAATAAAACTATGGTACTCTATGGTAGTATGTGTTTGAGCAACACTGGTTTAAACATTTATAAAGTCATTGAAATCGTTCATTCACTCTGTTCATTAATAAATTTGAAGTTTTATGAGTGTGTTAATGTATATAGTCTAAATAAATTAAATACCAGTAGTTTGACAATGCAACGGGTCATTCTTCACGACTGTGCTTTTTGTAATGCAAAGCGATGAAAATAGTCCTTTAGTGTCTATTATTTGGGGACTTTCCCAGCAAAAACTAGGTAATGGATTTCAATTACAACATACTTTTCAATGACTACTACATATCGTCTAGATTACATAGAAGTAGTCTAATAAGGTCTTACTAATAATATGTGATATAAATACTTTCTAATTCATTAGTCATCTTGCCAGTGAATATATAGAAGCTGTATAGGTTTTTTCATGCGATATACAATGATTACTTTTTCTAATTACTTGTAATCATTTATGGTTAATACTTACCTCCAATTACATCACCGTGTTAAAATAATTATATTAAAATGCTATTGTGTAAGTAACCCCTTACATGGTAATGAAAGTTTTTACTGGGCTAGTAACCCCAAATATTGGATATAAAAAGTCAAAGAGCAACATGAAGTATTAAGAAATCAAAACATATGATTCAATAACTAGCTGAACCTGGTCAGAGGTACAGGCCCTAATATTTCTCTACATGTAAACATTTGAGTACTCCTAAAAATTATATGTTTTTAGTCCAATGATTTAAATGTAATGTCCGAAACTTCGACGCCATCTATCGGATAAATTTAAAACTTTACAACTGTACTTCTCACGATTCCTGAAATGAATGTCGAAGTGCTTTACGTTAACACCTTGAATTAGCCAAACCTATTTCAGTGGCCACAAAGACCTGCTATGATAAGTTCAGCCTGTTTGGATTAAACTCCAACACACTCAACCATGAAGGAGAATCGCCGATAAATTATAGATTAAGGTATTAACAACTCCGCCAACGTCTCAACAAACTCCTCCGCCACTTCAACCATCACTCCATCCATCATTACGACATCTCCACATATACAACTCAGAATCCCTCTCGTACATCAGATACAAGCATCCGATGGTACACCGCACACCAACACATACCCAATATTAGCATTATCAGTTCAAATCCAACATTTTATTAATCCACACACAGCATTGCTCTGTGGTTTGTTTCTAGTTTCTAGGAGCGCTAACAGAAACTTATCGCGCAAATCCCTGAAATACATATATATTTTGTCTCATCTAGAGCCGTAGTTCTTGATAATCGATAGCCTAAATGATTGAAACTTAAACCGGAAATTGGCCTTCCGCCACATGGACATTCCTGAGTCGATTAAGCTATGTCCATCTGTACGTCTGTCTGTGTGTCCATGTAAACCTTGTGCTCTACAGGTCACAATTTTTGAGATAATTTGAGGACGAACGCTATTGAAAATGGTTGAAATCGGTCTATTATTTTACCTAGCTCCCATATAACCGGACCCGTCGAATAAGGCTTTTGACCAATTTTGTGCCCTAGCCCCTACACAACCGAACCTACCGATTTGGGACTTTTAGCTCATAACTACGTAAAATATATCCTTCCAAAAATCAGTATAATTAAGTTTGATATAATTATAAATAACTCCCAATACAAAGCCCCCTTTTGAAAATGACCTGAATGCCCACAACTCGCTTATAAACACTAGTATCATAATGAAATTTGGCACAAATAAGTTTTATATAAACATAATTCGCGACAATACATTTTTTAAGGATCCGCTCAATTTCTGTCCTAGCCCACATACAACCGGACCTTCCGATTTGGGCATTTTATATTTTAACTATTTCTAATATATTACAATCAATCCAAAAATCAGCATAATTAAGTTTGATATAATTATAAATAACACTGTCGATTTTCATAATGATCGGGCCTCATTTAACCCTAGCCTCTATACAAAGTCCCCTTTAGAAAATTAATTGAATACCACATGTCCATAGTATCACGATGAAATTTTGCACAAATAAGTTTTATATATAATTCCCAACAATAAATTTTTATAAGGATCGGCCCAATTTCTGCACTAGCTCCCATACAACCGGACCTTCTGATTTGGGTCTTAAATCTCTTAACTACTATCTATCCAAAAACCGGCACAATGTGCTAATGTTTGTAACACTCAAAAATATTTGTCCTTAAGTATACTAGTCGATTCAGAATAATTTTCTGATTCGATTTAGCTATGTTCGTCATTGTGACCGTGTAAACCTTGTGTACACGCTACAGCTCAAAATTTTCAATACAATTTGGTAAATGTGTCTAAGCCTTATATGATCCAATGACGAAGGCTGTTGAAAATTATTGAAATCGATCTTTTATTTCTCCTAGTCAGCATACAACCGTACCTGAACAGACATAGTTTGGAACCTATGTAAGATTCAATATAAATGTTTTATTATTGAAAATTAATCACATTTAATATTCGCAATTAGTGTAGGGTATCATATGGTCGGCCACCCCGACTATAGTTTCTTACTTTTTTTCTTACTTGTTTTAGTATCTCTTGTTTCTTTGAAAACATTGGGCATTAAACATTTTATTTTTTAATTCATTCGTAACATTTCAAAAAATGCAAAATGAAAATAAAGCAACGAAATTCAAATTAAACAAGTTTTCGGGGAACTAAAATATCTCTGCCAAATTTTATGGAGATCGGCCCATAATTGACCCTACCCCCATATAAGTTTCCCCTCAGAAAGTGACTTTAAAGTTTATAATTTGCTTCAACATTCCAGTATATCTACGACATTGACATAAACATGTTTTATAGAAACTTATATATCTCCGTCAAATATTGAGTGGATCGGTCCATAATTCATAAACAAGTTTTATAGAAACATAATGCTAACTGTAGGTCCATAGTTGACCTCCCCTTTAAATGATCTTTCTCATAGAATGACGTTAACGCACATAACTGGCTTAAAAAAACGGTAAAGCGATAAAATTCGTCATGAACTAAATCTAAAATCTTTCTGTGAAATATTATGAATATCGGGCCATATTGGATCAAATCTTCATATAAGGCTTAGAAAGCATTGATATTCGATATAACGAGTTGTATTGAAACTAAGATTTTTGTAAAATCTTATTTCATCACAAAGAGATAGCGAAGCACACTGGAAATATGTAGCTATACACTAGTACTGATATCTCATTGGACTGTGTTCTTGCTGTAACTACTTGATGAGTAATTAAACGATTTACTACATCTGCTAATTCAGCATAGTCACCCCGAAATGCTGGGATGTACTCAAATTTTAATTTTAGTCTTGTTGAAATTGTTGTTGTTTTTAATTAAAAACTTAAAACCACACCCAAAAACCTAAGTGCACTTTTGTTGCTAAAAGTTAAAGGGATCCGCTAAAATATTTCAATAAATATTTAATACAAACATAATGAAATAAATTTAAAATAAATAAATTAAAAATCTTTCGTTGCTGCTTGCAGCACAGCTCAACTGAGGAATTAGATTGGTGTTTCCTTTAGAAAACAACTTTTACGTATTTATTGTTCGATTTAAATGTTTTGTTCAAAAAAGTCGACTCATAATTGACAGACTATGTCATTTTTATAAATGTTATCAGAAAAGAAAGTGGATATATTTTGTCATTGTATTTTGGTCAAATGTAATATCGAGTTTATAGTGAACGTAAAACAAGTATTTCTATGGGCTACAAATATTAACACAAACATACCCTCCACATTACAACAATTAGTTTAACTTTTGTGAAACTCCTATATTCTACATTTTATCCAACAAATTATCCCCTCTAGTCCATTTATGTTATAGTTTTAACTGTAAAAAACAACTTTTTTGTTTGAGATTCCTTTTGCCAAACATAAAGGCTTAACAAAAGAAAAACGATGAAAATTGCTTCTAGTCATGTTAAAAACAAATATTAACTTTAAGCACTTTGGGATTTTGACGATGTAGTAGCTTTTTCTTTGTTTATATTTATCCCTTTGTTTCCTGTTTCTTATTGTATAGTTTAGTTAGTTTTTCCAAATAAAAGGAAGTAAACAAATTTATCTTTGACATATAACAAAAAACTAAGAAAATATAGTCGTTCTATTATGTACCCTAAATCGGGATAAATTTGTACTAATTATTATATTGTACAAGCTTTACCCAGGGTGCTTTTCTATCCCATAAACAATATTAATGAAAAGTTCTAGATTTGAAGATTCTAGCTCTAAGTGTTTCCCAGATAAACGATTTTTTGTATTTTCTTCATATGGGAGATGCCAAGCCCCCTTTGAAAGTCCAAGTATTTCCCCAAATTTTCACAAAGATGTCAAAGTTTTTCATACTAAATCAGGTAATTTTAGCTCTAATAGTTTCCGGATTGCTGGTCCGGCCATTTTGTCTCAAATATTCACATGAATGTCAAAGTTTTTTCTTTAGAACTTGTTTAGCATGTCTTGTAGCTCTCACGAGCACTTTGATCGCGTAGTCGAGCTATCCTATCTTTGGCCATTGTTCCCCGTTGCTTAAATTCCGATATGCAAAAACATCACTTCCGTTTACAACCATGCAGATGGGATGGCTTCCGTTGATACCAGATACCTTTAATATATCACCATTCAACCCAACACACTTCGCATTCATCCGCCACACTCAATAGAGAACAACATCCAACACACTCACTCTAGGTATACGGGAGGGTAAAATCCGTATTACATTATGTACACATTACATTATATACACTAAACACTAACTCATTTTCAACGCTTTGTCCCACAGTCACTACTCTGTGGGGTAACTGTTGACTTCGGCAACAGCACAGCACATATCCCGAATTATAGATTTCATCGTACATCAGTTCTTTAACCGACAATTTCTCTTCCTGCGAATTTGGGTTTAAACCACAGCCACTACGTAGAACCCGAAGGAACCTCAACCAACTGAAAAGCCAGAACAAAGTCCTGCGGGCAACTGGCCATCCGTAGTATCAGATTGTGGTTCTATGATTCGACCCCATGTCAAATCATTCTAAGGAAAAGCCGAGGATACATTTGATCATCACCAGTTTATAATCCCGGCAGACGGTAGCACCTCTTTACCCCGGGATTGCAATCACACCAAGATGTGGCCTTTCATTAAGGTAACATGTCCCCGGGGCATAAGAAGTGTATATTTAAGTTTTTTTTTCATTCCGTTTGTAATTTCCACAATATAATTTTTCGACCCTATAAAGTATATATGTTCTGGATCCTTATAGAGTCAAGAAAGCCATGTCCGCCTGTCTGTTGAAAAATTTTTCTGAAAACCGCAGATATCTTGGGGATCAAAATATTCAACAATTCTGTCAGACATGCATTCGAGAAGTTTCAGCTAAATCCGTCCATAAATAACGGAGATGTGAGCAAAAATCTGAGGCAACCTCTGAAAATTTCATAAAAAGGACAACTTTTTGCATGCTTTGATAAAAAAGCAACAACAATATTGGAAAAAAACGTATGTTTGCATGTGTGTTGGTTTCATTGCTTTGTGTATTTTGTTTCGCTCTTGTTGTTCTTGTTTGTTTTGTTTTGCTAAAGTAATGGTAGAGTCGGGAAAAATGAAATAAATTGAAATGTTATAAAATTAATGTTATTTAAATAAACTATGGTGAAGGGTATATAAGATTCGGCAAATTCAAATATTGACTTCTTACTTGTTTGTAATTAAATTCGTACAGTTTTTTCAAGGCACCATCTAATAACGAATCTTATATTATGAATGGTATATAAGATTCGGCGCAGCCGAATATAGAACTCTTATTTGTTTGTATTACATTTTGAACGTTAATAAATAAATAATTCCAGAACAAATAATTTTGATCACTGGACATCTCTTTAAGGTTAAAAAGTAAAGTTTAAAAAATTCATTAATTTTACATTAATTGTTAAGTATTGATAGTACTTTATAAGTAAATATACATTTACAAAATACATATGTATTTTGCTCTGTATGATCAAAATACAACAACCTGTATTTCATATGTCAATTAAAGTTTCACTTAAAAATTGTTCATTTAAAATTGTGGTCGGTGGTTAGCGAAGAGTATTTAAACACTCTATTCTTCAATTGTTTAACATAACATTCTTTAAATAAATGCTTTCAACAAACGAAATTATTTATTGAATTACAAATATGTTTTAAATTATTCAACGTTAAACTGTTTATACACTACACCACACAGTGCAGAGGGTATTATGCGTTTGTGAAGAAGTTTGAGATTACCAAATTTACCCATTTCCACCCCCTAAAAATTCGAAATTTAAAAAATCCCACAATTAGTGGTTCTACATCTACTGTCAAAATATCATGGCTTTAAGTTCAGCCGTTTAGACATTGCGATGACCAATCAGTCAGTAACGTGGCTCTTTTATATACATATATAGATAAGAAATGAGGTAGTCCTCGATTCGATAACGATGTGTTAAAAGGCGTTAACAAGGAAAACACTAAAAAAATATATTAAACGCCCATACCTAAAGTTTATATACAATTACATAATGGAATAATAACATCAATAAAATATTTATTATATTCAATGAATTTATGCCGTAAAAAAAAGAAAGTTTTTGTTCATTGTTTTATTTTCTATGTATTACCGCCTTCTATTTATAGACACTTTAAAAATAAATTATATAGTAATACAGTAATTTTATAATACTATATTTTAGCATAAATACTTTCGACATTTAATACTTTTTGTATAATTTATTGCGGGATTGGAAATGTTTTTAAAAATTGTTAATAGGTTTGAAAAGTATAGTATTTTTGTGAAGACTTGGAGGATGAATTTTATTTTTATTGGTGTCAATTATGTACGTCATAAAAATATACACTTTAATTTTTTGTTGAATTTTAGTATAAAGTGAAGTGTTTTATCGCATATTAAAAGATTTTTTTGAGTAATATATATATTTTTTACATCTTATTATAAACTGGTAATTATAAACAATTTTATAATTTAAATATTATCAGAAAATGCCAAATTGTGCAAAGCTAAAAGTGAACATTTTGTTATACATATGGGCAATTCCATGAAAAGGTAAACCACGACTGAAAAAATAAAACCCTTATAACTTCTGCATTTTTGAAGATAATTCAACAAAATTTGGTATATGATCTTCTGTGGCACCAAAGACGAAGACTGTTGAAAATTTTTGAAATTGGTCTATTTTTACACCTCGCGCCTTACAAACGGAACCGAAAATATCACTTTTTAGCTCATAATTATGTTAATTATAATACTATCCCTTCAAAAATCGGCGGATCTAAAATGTTTACAAGCCTAAACCTTTATGCCGATTTTCATAACGATTGGACCTCATTTGACCCTAGTTCCGTTCAAAGTTTAATTTCAGAAAAACACTTAAACGTCCGTAACTCACCTCTAATCACTAGTATTATGATAAAATTTGGCACAAATAAGTTTTATATAAATTAAAATCAGACCCTAGAATTTTATGAGGATCGGTCCATATTTGACCCTAGTCGCCATATAATTCCAGTTTTTTATTTTTATCTATAAAGTGCTTAAATGTGTATATAGGTCAGCCATGTCCAACTGTACTTTCCTACTCCTTTTGATTTATTGAAGTGTGTGCATGCATATATTTCCAAAATATATATTTTATAACCTAAAAGAAATCAGGAGAAAAATCTTTCACATACGATGTGTCACGTACGATATTTAAATATGTTCATTATAAAATTATATTAATTTATTTTTTTATTTAAAAATTATGGATTACTAATGAAAAATATGTCCCATAGTGTAAGAAATTAAAACAAAAAAGATACACCTACATAAGTCGCAGATTTTCGTAAATATTTACATGTACTTTAAAAAAAATCCGTTTTTTGTCACGTATGATATCGCCATATTTTGAAAAAGTAGGTTCCCAATGGGATGATTCCTTTTGCAGATATAGTATTCTTTAAATGGAACAGAATGACAAAATTGTTTTGCAAGTACTCCTAATTTTACAAAATCTATACTACTCTGAAGGCGTGCGAATGTCACATACAATCGTATGGAATTGCCCATATGTACAGTACATACCCAGCAGTTCGACGGGACAGTCCCGAACTGACCACTTAACCTACCACTTGTGGTGGCCCCTAGCCACCTGACTACCCAGGTGACCAACCATTTTAACATGGGCTTGTCCTACGAGGAAGTTAATCGTCACTCTACACCCTACAAAGATACAGTAAAGAGACGATTGCCTCCGCTCTCGCTTACAAAGGGGACACTAAAGTGACGACTGTCTTCATTCTCGTTTACAAAGAATTTATTTGTGACGAAAGACCAAAAACATACGAATTGGAGGTGCTAAGATATTAATGGAACTAAAATTTAAAAATTTCAAGTGTCTACTCTCTAGAATACTATGGGACAATAATGTGACGATTGACCCGAAAGATATAAATTTGAGTCAACCAGATGGTGGCACATTAGTACACACAGAAAACAGATCGATTGGAAATCGGTTACCATGATAAATATTTAGTTAAATTAATTAAAATTGTATCGCTGTTATTGAAAAACTGTATAATTAACCGATTTTCTATACTCAGTATTAAAAAACCATAATAATAATCGAATTGTGGTTTTAACAATTTCCAAATCAATATTTGAACTGAATTGTATCGGTTATTAAATTCTTTTGTTAATTCAGTAAATGCAGCCGAATTTTATATAGGATTAAAACTTTAGAACATCAAATATTAGTCGCTGTAACCGAAAATCAGTAGAAAGTAAAAAATATTGATCATTGCAACCAATTATCAATTGGGAAAATTATTTAAAATACTATTGCGGTTAAAGGAACCAAATTCGGTGTTCACAACCGATTATTTGATAACTATAGTTGACGTTAACAAAAATAAATAAAATAAAACGAATTTATAATTTAAAAAAAAATCTAATTACATTTGAAGATAACTTAATGCTGATAAAAAAAGGTAATGTTTAGTCCATTATATATCTTAAAATCTATTATGGTTATTTTCAATAATTTTTAATCATTTTACAGCAGCGGAAAAGCGTGGAAAGGTAGCTTTGGAAATGTTGGACAGTATGAAGAGCAAAATCCCAAGTACATACCATCAAAATCTCACAACAAGAAGGGAAATGTTGCTGGTTTATATTTATAAGTTTGTATTTACATACATACATACATACATACATACATACATACATACATACATACATACATACATACATACATACATACATACATACATACATACATACATACATACATACATACATACATACATACATACATACATACATACATACATACATACATACATACATACATACATACATACATACATACATACATACATACATACATACATACATACATACATACATACATACATACATACATACATACATACATACATACATACATACATACATACATACATATTCATATTTTATTGTAAATGTTTTAAACAAAATAAAATTTATTTTAAAATACACATAATCCACAAATTGGTTTTCAATAAATAATATTTCAGTTGCGTGTACCGATAATTTCAATCCAGATTACCGAATAATAATTTACCGAATAATAATTTACTTTAGCAAAACTTGTTTGTTTTGTTTTGCTAAAGTAATGGTAGAGTCGGGAAAAATGAAATAAATTGAAATGTTATAAAATTAATGTTATTTAAATAAACTATGGTGAAGGGTATATAAGATTCGGCAAATTCAAATATTGACTTCTTACTTGTTTGTAATTAAATTCGTACAGTTTTTTCAAGGCACCATCTAATAACGAATCTTATATTATGAATGGTATATAAGATTCGGCGCAGCCGAATATAGAACTCTTATTTGTTTGTATTACATTTTGAACGTTAATAAATAAATAATTCCAGAACAAATAATTTTGATCACTGGACATCTCTTTAAGGTTAAAAAGTAAAGTTTAAAAAATTCATTAATTTTACATTAATTGTTAAGTATTGATAGTACTTTATAAGTAAATATACATTTACAAAATACATATGTATTTTGCTCTGTATGATCAAAATACAACAACCTGTATTTCATATGTCAATTAAAGTTTCACTTAAAAATTGTTCATTTAAAATTGTGGTCGGTGGTTAGCGAAGAGTATTTAAACACTCTATTCTTCAATTGTTTAACATAACATTCTTTAAATAAATGCTTTCAACAAACGAAATTATTTATTGAATTACAAATATGTTTTAAATTATTCAACGTTAAACTGTTTATACACTACACCACACAGTGCAGAGGGTATTATGCGTTTGTGAAGAAGTTTGAGATTACCAAATTTACCCATTTCCACCCCCTAAAAATTCGAAATTTAAAAAATCCCACAATTAGTGGTTCTACATCTACTGTCAAAATATCATGGCTTTAAGTTCAGCCGTTTAGACATTGCGATGACCAATCAGTCAGTAACGTGGCTCTTTTATATACATATATAGATAAGAAATGAGGTAGTCCTCGATTCGATAACGATGTGTTAAAAGGCGTTAACAAGGAAAACACTAAAAAAATATATTAAACGCCCATACCTAAAGTTTATATACAATTACATAATGGAATAATAACATCAATAAAATATTTATTATATTCAATGAATTTATGCCGTAAAAAAAAGAAAGTTTTTGTTCATTGTTTTATTTTCTATGTATTACCGCCTTCTATTTATAGACACTTTAAAAATAAATTATATAGTAATACAGTAATTTTATAATACTATATTTTAGCATAAATACTTTCGACATTTAATACTTTTTGTATAATTTATTGCGGGATTGGAAATGTTTTTAAAAATTGTTAATAGGTTTGAAAAGTATAGTATTTTTGTGAAGACTTGGAGGATGAATTTTATTTTTATTGGTGTCAATTATGTACGTCATAAAAATATACACTTTAATTTTTTGTTGAATTTTAGTATAAAGTGAAGTGTTTTATCGCATATTAAAAGATTTTTTTGAGTAATATATATATTTTTTACATCTTATTATAAACTGGTAATTATAAACAATTTTATAATTTAAATATTATCAGAAAATGCCAAATTGTGCAAAGCTAAAAGTGAACATTTTGTTATACATATGGGCAATTCCATGAAAAGGTAAACCACGACTGAAAAAATAAAACCCTTATAACTTCTGCATTTTTGAAGATAATTCAACAAAATTTGGTATATGATCTTCTGTGGCACCAAAGACGAAGACTGTTGAAAATTTTTGAAATTGGTCTATTTTTACACCTCGCGCCTTACAAACGGAACCGAAAATATCACTTTTTAGCTCATAATTATGTTAATTATAATACTATCCCTTCAAAAATCGGCGGATCTAAAATGTTTACAAGCCTAAACCTTTATGCCGATTTTCATAACGATTGGACCTCATTTGACCCTAGTTCCGTTCAAAGTTTAATTTCAGAAAAACACTTAAACGTCCGTAACTCACCTCTAATCACTAGTATTATGATAAAATTTGGCACAAATAAGTTTTATATAAATTAAAATCAGACCCTAGAATTTTATGAGGATCGGTCCATATTTGACCCTAGTCGCCATATAATTCCAGTTTTTTATTTTTATCTATAAAGTGCTTAAATGTGTATATAGGTCAGCCATGTCCAACTGTACTTTCCTACTCCTTTTGATTTATTGAAGTGTGTGCATGCATATATTTCCAAAATATATATTTTATAACCTAAAAGAAATCAGGAGAAAAATCTTTCACATACGATGTGTCACGTACGATATTTAAATATGTTCATTATAAAATTATATTAATTTATTTTTTTATTTAAAAATTATGGATTACTAATGAAAAATATGTCCCATAGTGTAAGAAATTAAAACAAAAAAGATACACCTACATAAGTCGCAGATTTTCGTAAATATTTACATGTACTTTAAAAAAAATCCGTTTTTTGTCACGTATGATATCGCCATATTTTGAAAAAGTAGGTTCCCAATGGGATGATTCCTTTTGCAGATATAGTATTCTTTAAATGGAACAGAATGACAAAATTGTTTTGCAAGTACTCCTAATTTTACAAAATCTATACTACTCTGAAGGCGTGCGAATGTCACATACAATCGTATGGAATTGCCCATATGTACAGTACATACCCAGCAGTTCGACGGGACAGTCCCGAACTGACCACTTAACCTACCACTTGTGGTGGCCCCTAGCCACCTGACTACCCAGGTGACCAACCATTTTAACATGGGCTTGTCCTACGAGGAAGTTAATCGTCACTCTACACCCTACAAAGATACAGTAAAGAGACGATTGCCTCCGCTCTCGCTTACAAAGGGGACACTAAAGTGACGACTGTCTTCATTCTCGTTTACAAAGAATTTATTTGTGACGAAAGACCAAAAACATACGAATTGGAGGTGCTAAGATATTAATGGAACTAAAATTTAAAAATTTCAAGTGTCTACTCTCTAGAATACTATGGGACAATAATGTGACGATTGACCCGAAAGATATAAATTTGAGTCAACCAGATGGTGGCACATTAGTACACACAGAAAACAGATCGATTGGAAATCGGTTACCATGATAAATATTTAGTTAAATTAATTAAAATTGTATCGCTGTTATTGAAAAACTGTATAATTAACCGATTTTCTATACTCAGTATTAAAAAACCATAATAATAATCGAATTGTGGTTTTAACAATTTCCAAATCAATATTTGAACTGAATTGTATCGGTTATTAAATTCTTTTGTTAATTCAGTAAATGCAGCCGAATTTTATATAGGATTAAAACTTTAGAACATCAAATATTAGTCGCTGTAACCGAAAATCAGTAGAAAGTAAAAAATATTGATCATTGCAACCAATTATCAATTGGGAAAATTATTTAAAATACTATTGCGGTTAAAGGAACCAAATTCGGTGTTCACAACCGATTATTTGATAACTATAGTTGACGTTAACAAAAATAAATAAAATAAAACGAATTTATAATTTAAAAAAAAATCTAATTACATTTGAAGATAACTTAATGCTGATAAAAAAAGGTAATGTTTAGTCCATTATATATCTTAAAATCTATTATGGTTATTTTCAATAATTTTTAATCATTTTACAGCAGCGGAAAAGCGTGGAAAGGTAGCTTTGGAAATGTTGGACAGTATGAAGAGCAAAATCCCAAGTACATACCATCAAAATCTCACAACAAGAAGGGAAATGTTGCTGGTTTATATTTATAAGTTTGTATTTACATACATACATACATACATACATACATACATACATACATACATACATACATACATACATACATACATACATACATACATACATACATACATACATACATACATACATACATACATACATACATACATACATACATACATACATACATATTCATATTTTATTGTAAATGTTTTAAACAAAATAAAATTTATTTTAAAATACACATAATCCACAAATTGGTTTTCAATAAATAATATTTCAGTTGCGTGTACCGATAATTTCAATCCAGATTACCGAATAATAATTTAAAATAGTTGTGTACACCATATATTCAGTAATAGTAAACGAATTTTACAGTAATTGCAATCGAATTATGGCATAGTTGTGAGAACCGACTGAATTCGATTGGAAACAAATTCGGTTGTCACAATGAATCTGTTTTCTCTGTGTAGAAAGTTACAATCATTTCTTCAAAAGATGGGTAAAATAACTACTCTCGAAAGTACAACAAAAAAAAAAAAAAACAACTTTTAAGAGTATAATCTCTCGGTTACTTGAGGACAGTAAAGAGACGACTGTCTCCGCTCCCGCTTACAAAGAGGACACTAAAGTGACGACTGTCTTCATTCTCGATTATAAAGGGTACATTCGTGACGAATGACCCAAAACATACGAATTACGATCATCCAGGTGGTTAACTATTAGTGGAAATTACTGTCTTTTTCGTATGCATTGGCTCTTTGTCGAACTGCTGGGTATGTACAATGTACATACATACCAAAACTGGAAATTTCAGAAGTTTTTATAAAAAAGTGTTTTGTATTTGATGTGTATACAATCTACTAACTAACTAACTACTAACTAACTACTAACTAACTACTAACTAACTAACTACTAACTAACTAACTACTAACTAACTAACTAACTAACTAACTAACTAACTAACTAACTAACTAACTAACTAACTAACTAACTAACTAACTAACTAACTAACTACTAACTAACTAACTAACTAACTAACTAACTAACTAACTAACTAACTAACTAACTAACTAACTAACTAACTAACTACTAACTAACTAACTAACTAACTAACTAACTAACTAACTAACTAACTAACTAACTAACTACTAACTACTAACTAACTAACTAACTAACTAACTAACTACTAACTAACTAACTAACTAACTAACTAACTAACTAACTACTACTAACTAACTAACTAACTAACTAACTACTAACTAACTAACTAACTAACTAACTAACTAACTAACTAACTAACTAACTAACTAACTAACTAACTAACTAACTAACTAACTAACTACTACTAACTAACTAACTAACTAACTAACTAACTAACTACTAACTAACTAACTAACTAACTAACTAACTAACTAACTAACTAACTAACTAACTAACTAACTAACTAACTAACTAACTAACTAACTAACTAACTAACTAACTAACTAACTAACTAACTAACTAACTAACTAACTAACTAACTAACTAACTAACTAACTAACTAACTAAACTAACTAACTAACTAACTACTAACTAACTAACTAACTAACTAACTACTAACTAACTAACTAACTAACTAACTAACTAACTAACTAACTAACTACTAACTAACTAACTAACTACTAACTAACTAACTAACTAACTAACTACTAACTAACTAACTAACTAACTAACTAACTAACTAACTAACTAACTAACTAACTAACTAACTAACTAACTAACTAACTAACTAACTACTACTAACTAACTACTAACTAACTAACTAACTACTAACTAACTAACTAACTAACTAACTAACTAACTAACTAACTAACTAACTACTAACTAACTAACTAACTAACTAACTAACTAACTAACTAACTAACTAACTAACTAACTAACTAACTAACTAACTAACTAACTAACTAACTACTAACTAACTAACTAACTAACTACTACTAACTAACTAACTAACTAACTACTACTAACTAACTAACTAACTAACTAACTAACTAACTAACTAACTAACTAACTAACTAACTAACTAACTAACTAACTAACTAACTAACTAACTAACTAACTAACTAACTAACTAACTAACTAACTAACTAACTAACTAACTAACTAACTAACTAACTAACTAACTAACTAACTAACTAACTAACTAACTAACTAACTAACTAACTAACTAACTAACTAACTAACTACTAACTAACTAACTACTAACTAACTAACTAACTAACTAACTAACTACTAACTAACTAACTAACTAACTAACTAACTAACTAACTAACTAACTAACTAACTAACTAACTAACTAACTAACTAACTAACTAACTAACTACTACTAACTAACTAACTAACTAACTAACTAACTAACTAACTAACTAACTAACTAACTAACTAACTAACTAACTAACTAACTACTAACTAACTAACTAACTAACTAACTAACTAACTAACTAACTAACTAACTAACTAACTAACTACTAACTAACTAACTAACTAACTACTAACTAACTAACTAACTAACTAACTAACTAACTACAACTAACTAACTAACTAACTAACTAACTAACTAACTAACTACTACTAACTAACTAACTAACTAACTAACTAACTAACTAACTAACTAACTAACTAACTAACTAACTAACTAACTAACTAACTAACTAACTAACTAACTAACTAACTAACTAACTAACTAACTAACTAACTAACTAACTAACTAACTAACTAACTAACTAACTACTAACTAACTAACTAACTAACTAACTAACTAACTAACTAACTAACTAACTAACTAACTAACTAACTAACTAACTAACTAACTAACTACTAACTAACTAACTAACTAACTAACTAACTAACTAACTAACTAACTAACTAACTAACTAACTAACTAACTAACTAACTAACTAACTAACTAACTAACTAACTAACTAACTAACTAACTAACTATAACTAACTAACTAACTAACTAACTAACTAACTAACTAACTAACTAACTAACTAACTACTAACTAACTAACTAACTAACTAACTACTAACTGACTAACTAACTAACTAACTAACTAACTAACTAACTAACTAACTAAGCAGTGGGGTACTGTTACAATATGGGGTATATTTCAATCTTTTACCGATATAACATTGGAACATGTTCGCTTGAAATTTGGATATTTTTATACCCTTCACCTTCGTGAGAAGGGTATATATAAGTTTGTCATTCCGCTTGTAATTTCTATAATATAATTTTCCGACCCCATAAAGTATATATATTCTGGATCCTTATAGGTAGCAGAGTTGATTAAGCTATGTCCGTCTGTCTGTCTGTCTGTCTGTCTGTCTGTCTGTCTGTCTGTCTGTCTGTCTGTCTGTCTGTCTGTCTGTCTGTCCGTCTGTCTGTCTGACTGTCTGTCTGTCTGTCTGTCCGTCTGGCCGTCTGTCTGTCTGTCTGTCTGTCTGTCTGTCTGTCCGTCTGTGTGTTTGTTGAAATCAGTTTTTAGAGGACCCCAGATATCGGCGGGATCCAAATCTTCAATAATTCTGTTGGACATGCTTTCGAGAAGATCGCTATTTAAAATCAGCAACATCGGTCCATAAATACCGGAGATATGAGCTATTTTTTTCATGCTTTGATATAAGCAACAACAACAACACTGCTTATTCATTGAGTATTCGTTTCATATATTTGGATGGCTTTGTGTTTCATTACCTTGTGTATATTGTTTCTTGGTGCATTCAGTTTCGTATGTTTGAATGTCTGTTGGTTTCATTGCGTTGAGTATTTTGTTTTTGCTGTTTTTATGAGTTTTTTGTTTCGTATGTTTCGTTGCTTTGTGTATATTGTTTTTGTTTTTTGGTGTATTCAGTTTCGTATGTTTGGATGTCTGTTGGTTTTACTGCCTTTTGTATTTTGTTTTTTTTGTGTGTTTATTTCGTTTAGCGTTGTTGTTGTTCGTTTTGCTATTGCCATAATAATGATATAAACGGGAAAATGAAATAAATTAAAATTTTATAGAATTGAATTATTTTAAATACACTGTGGTGAAGGGTATATAAGATTCGGTACAGCCGAATATAGCACTCTTACTTGTTATATATGTATTTACGCATAATTGACCATAGCTCCATTACGAGGACTACATCATAGTAGAACATGCCAGTATATAAACCACTTACTTGTTAAATACGTCAATTTTTTAATCTTTCTTTAATTGATCTTAGATGTTTATGGTTATAATATTAACAATCCAATGGCACGCGAAAGACTAAACAAAATGTTCAACTTAATGTTACTTTTAAAGTTATATTTGAATACATGGAAATTATTATCTTTTTTTATTTTAAATAAACAGTTCCAAAACGAAAAAATTTAAGAGAACATTTAAAACGATACGTTTTGCGCTTGCTTGAAAAAATAAGGAAAAAGAGAACATTTTGTTCATTATTTCATTAATGAACATTTAATGTTTAATGGGACATTAATATGTAAATTAGTATGTTGTACTATTGTTATTTCAAATGCCGGCGAACCTAACAAAAACAATTTGTTGCACAGTTCAACCCAAAATGCCGCAATAATAAGGAAACAAAGCTAATGTGTTCATGATTGAACATTGTAATTATAAACAAACCATTCTCTTATGTAAAAGCACTTCTTGTAATGATTCTAGGAAATGTAACAAGTGTTTTTCTAAAAAGTAGGAAGTGGTTTATAAACATATGTATAAGTAGACTTTAATAAGTAACTTGTAGTATAATAAATATGTTTTCTTATTCCTAATGATAATAAAACATCTGCTATATGTATATTTTTTTAACAATAATGCATTCTACAATAGCGTTATAGTGTAAACTGAACACTGCGTTGAATAAGTGTTGCTGATATTAAATAACACTCATACGTACCGTATTACAAAAATAATCTTCTATATATATAAAAGAGTAGCGTTACTGACTGACTGATTCATCATCGCACAGCCCAAACGACTGAACCTAGAATCATAAAATTTTTACGGTAGATGTGTTTTTGGTTATGTAGATCCACTAAGGAGGGATTTTTGGAAATTTGTAAATTTAGTGGTAAAAAAGGGTAAAACAGGGTTTCTTAATTATCTTACCTAATATTAGTGATACAAGAAAAATTTTAAATGCACCCGTATCTACTCTTAAAATAACCAGATGGGTGTCTGGTACTTTTTTGAAATTCGTACTTTTAAGGGGTGAAAATGTGTAACAAAGGTGATTTTGGTACCCTTTTTGGCTCCCAAAATTAGGAGACATCTGTTTCGTACTTTTTTAAAATTCAGTCCTTTTTGGGTGTAAAAGAGAGAAAACTTTATTTTTTTGGACTATTTTTAGCACATTAAGAAAACTTTTTCGATTTATTGAAGTATTCTTATTAAATTAACGACTAACTCTGTAATATTTATTGAAACAAAATGTTTGCTATTTCACTGGGGAAAAAAGTACCAAAAAGAGAAAAAACGGGAAATTTAATTTTATTCAAACTCATGGAGCCAATTCTTATAAAATTTGAAAAAGTAGTTTATTTACTCACACAAAATAAGCTATTGGTATATTATTTTGAAATTCGAGTACTAAGGCCTATATAGGACCAAATTTGAGAAAATTGTTTGGTACCTTTTTGAAAGCACAATTTTCTGGAACAAAAGAATGCAGATTTGAATCGTTTGAGTTTTGTTTGTGATAAATAGAATAAATACATTTTGTAAACTTAATTCTCAAAAAAGTATATTTTTAAGCGAAAAGGGGGAAAAACTCTACTATTTTTATTAGTATTTTCCACTAAGGTAGAATTTATTCCATTTTTGGTACTTTTTCTTTCTTCAAATGATATTCTGTATGTTTTATAATATGAATTCAAAACACGTGAGTAAATACATATATACGGTCCTCATTGAATAAGATTCTTTAAGAGAGAACTTTTTAGTACTTTTTATCTCATAAATGGTAATTTTTTGAATTTTCTAAAAATATTCAACCTAGGAACATAAATTTTAACATACATGGTTTTGACTGAATAATATTCTGTAAATGGGAACTATTTGATACTTTTCTATTTTTCAAATGGTACCTTTTAGATTCTTTATAATGGTTAACCTGAACACACGGTCCTTATTAAATGAGAATTTATTGAGAGAGATTTTTGTACTTTTTCGTTTTTCCGATGGTACTTTTTGATATTTTTACGATATTGAAAATAAAATTTAAAATGTAGGGACCTTAGTGAATGAGAGTCTATTTAAAGGGACTTTTAGTACATTTTCCTTCATCAAATTATATTTTTTGAATTGTATATAATAATCTATTAGAAGTATTTTATAATACTTTTTTCAAATAGTACTTTTGAAATTTTCTATAATGTGGAAGCTAAATGAATGAAACTAAAAATACAAGCTTCTTACTGAATGCGAATTTAATCACGTGATATTGAACGTATAAAACTGAAACATTCAAAAATGCAAAGAATAAACAAGAAGTGAAACGCTGTCATTTTTTTACAACAATAACATTACGCTCTTCTCACAGACGAGTGCTGTGTAAATCCAACACATATGTAAAAATTTTATTCTCTCTCCAAACTTCAAAACTTTTTCGCAAAAATTTCAGGATAATAGCACTTTGAAATATTTTTTATCACTTAACATTATATTTTATAATTTTTTTGCACAATTTAAACACATTTAATAGCCCGAAAATAATATATTTTTTACAAACGAAAAAAAAATATTTTTTATTTTTTGACATTGAATTTTTGTTGGTTGAAATTAAAACTAAAAAAAACAATGTTGTAAATTTTCGTATGGTAAACGAAAAAGATATTTCAAATAAATAATTTATTTTTTCAATATTATAGATTAAAAAAAACAAATAAAAGTGTTTATAAACTGTTTGTAGATAAAATATGTGGAAAATATCTTAAGAAACCTTTCAAAGTATAAATTGAAATGTAATATATTTCTTCAATATTTTTCAATACGATTTTTTGCAACTATGTTGACTTGAGAATTCTACTAATACATTCTTAGAGTTAGGTACCGGATGACAGTAGACTTAGGTACTTTTGACAACAGTTTCATTTCTTATTTATTCTTTGACTGAAACATTCAAAAATGTTTAATCAATTTTTATTTTCTATAAAAGTAAACAAAATTTTGTATGTATTTAATTTAAGTTAGGGTAGCGAAGCACCCAGGGTATGCTAGTATATTTATAATACGGTACGTATGTAAACTGAACACTGTGTTGTATAAGTATTACTGATATTAAATAGCACGCATACGTACCGTACTACAAATATAATCAATGAACATTTTTTCTTTCACAAAATTGTTTTACAACATGTTAAATTTATAAAACAAGTAAGAAAGTATAATCGGTCATAGCCGACAATATGATACCCTACACCAGTTATAAGTACATATGTTTAAAATGTGAATTATTTCTTATAATAAAGTATTTGTGTTGTATTTTACAATAATTAAAACATATTTAAACAATATTTTGATAAAAAATAATTTTTCGAAAGAGACTTTACATGGGAACAAGGGCTAAATATTAACAGCTTCATATATAATATTTTAACATTGTTTTTAATTCTATGTGAATTAAAGAGCATTTGTATTGCAAGTTCGAAATTAAGAGAGTCATGGGAAGTATATTCCATTTGCTCTGCTTGCTTTTATATTATTCGACATTTGATTTGTAGACTTTAGTATTAAACAAACTTTTGTTAAAAAAACAACGGTCTTATAACCACCTTATGTCTTTATCTTTAAATTTTTGTAGTTAAATAAACATTTTCGTATTTTTATAACACAAGAAGTTGGCGGCTGAAAAAACAAAATATATAACATATGGTTTTGTGGTTTCAGTTGACGTCTAAAATTAAAGAAATTCGGATGTTAAAAGAAACAAAACTAAAATTAAGAAAATTTATGCAAATTTTTACGCAGATTTCACTTTTACCTGTTTTAACTTTGTTTTAGCTTCATAAAGAATTTTCGTTTTTTTTATAATTTCTATATATTTAAATACATTGTGTGTAAAATGTAATAAAAAGTTTTTTTTATACTTTTACTACTTCTTTTTAATCTCTGATTTTAACTTGTTTTTGTCTTTTTTAGAAGTTGTCAAAGTTGTTTTATGCGATATGTTGCTTAGCAGCACATATTGTAGATCACAAAGACCTCAAACAACTTTGCTTAGTTTTTGATTTTGTTAATTATAAAAGAATAAGAATCTGATAAAAATTACTTATTATCAAGATTTTTTATAAAGAAATTATATAATGTTTTCAAAGTCACGTGTAGGCACTCTGTTGCATGATATTCGTGGTAACCAATAACGTTTTATTAAATTTTATTTAATTTTGGATTTATATATTCCCAGATTTACGACTTTTAGTATTTATTATATATGGGATGAGTCACGCCCACTGTTTCTAGTCGACTTATTCTTAAATCAAATGTTCATATTGATTCTAATGTAATTTGTGCTACAGTTGAGGTCTCCAACCTATTGTAGTTCACATGTATATCAAATAGATTCTCAGCTATACGAATGTTTGTACTTAATTCATATGGGGGTATGAGACCCCATATTTCCAGTCCGCCAATTTATTACACTTATGTTTACATGGATGTCCAAGATATTCTAGCACTAATAAGTAGCTTCCCTGGTATACAAATTGTTGTAATTTATTCATATGGGAGATGTTACATCTATCTGTAATAGATTCTCAGATATACAAATTTTTGTACTTAATTCATATGGGGGGTATGTCACGCCCCCTATTGCTAATCCGCCAGTTTATTACATTAATGTTCACATAGATGTCACAATTGTTCTTGCAAACTTTGAGTATTCTAACTCTAATAGTTTCCCTATTGCTAATCCGCCAATTTACAGAAAATTTGAGGACTCAAACTTATGTATTTTCTCAGAAATACTATACAATATTTTCTTTATATATGAAGTGCCACACCCATTTTGCCAACAGGTGTTCATATGGATGTCAAAGTTGTCCATACAATATTATAGGACTCTAGCAGTAGCAGTTTCTGAGATATGTGATTTTAAATACTTATTATGTATGTGGGCGTGGCACTTTGCCCATATGAAATTTTAAAATAAAAAGTAGCCTATAGTTCCCCCAAAATGTTCACATAGTTGTTAAAGAGCTTCGTGCAAAATTTAAAGATTCCAGCACCAATAGTTTCCCAAATAAACGATTTTTATACCCTCCACCACCATCAGTGGTGATAGAGGGTATATATAAGTTTGTCGTTCCGTGTGTAACACCAAGAAATATTCATCTAAGACCCAACAAAGTATATATATTCTGGGTCCTTATCAAATTCTGAGTCGATTTAGCTATGTCCGTCTGTCCGTCTGTCTGTCTGTCTGTGTAAAACACGCTCACGTTAAAACTAAGCAAAGGAAATAAACCAAATTCACCCAAAATATTAATTATTATCCTAAGCAGTTTGGTATTGAAAATCAGCAAAATCGGTTCACAATGTAAAAAGTTATGAGTACAAATTTCAGACTAACTCGAAAAAAATCACGTTTTTTTCATAATTCTTTTACAGTTTTCTCAGAAACTACCGAAGATATTTCGATGGATTTTGTCACACTTTATTTTTTCGGGGCAGTGATCAATTATGTTTAAAATATTTACAATCGATCCAATATTTCCCATAGCCCCCATACAAAGGTATATATTTCCGAAAATTAGTTTATCGTTAATAACTGCCTCAAATATATCGGTATCAACACGAAATTTTGTATATGTAAATATAATATGAACAGAAATCATACTGTCAACGTAGATCTCAGTCGGTCCACAATTGGTCATAGCTCCCATATAAGGTCCACTTCGGAAAATCACTTAAACGCATATATTTCATTGAATTATAAAGCTATCGGGATAAAATTCGACACAAATCTGTTTTGTATACATACAAATCATTCTACAAAATTTTTTACGGATCAGTCCATAATTGGTCATAGATCCCATATAAGGCCCACTTCCGAAAATCACTTAAAAGCACATATTTCAATGCCAAGTAAAGCTATCTTGACAAAATTCGACACAAATATGTTTTGCCTAAACATGAATAACTCTACGAATTTTTTTCCGGATAGGCCCATAATTGGTCATAGCTCCCATATAAGGTCCAATACGGAAAATCACTTAAACGCATATATTGCATTGAATTATAAAGCTATCAGGATAAAATTAGACAGAAATATGTTTTGTGTGCACTCAAATCATTTCACAATTTTTTTTTTACGGATTGGTCCCTTATTGGTCATGGCTCCCATAAAAGGCCCTCTTCCGAAAATCACTTAAAAGCACATATTTCAATATCAAGTAAAGCTATCTTGACAAAATTCGACACAAATATGTTTTGCCTAAACATGAATAACTCTACGAAATTTTTTCCGGATATGCGTATAATTGGTCATAGTTCCCATATAAGGTCCACTTTCGAAAATCACTTAAACGGATATATTTCATTGAACTCTAAAGCTATTGGGATAAAATTCGATTTGAATATGTTTTGTGTATGTACAAATCATTTTATAAATTTTTTACGGGTCGGTCCATTATTGGTCATAACTCCCATATAAGGTCCACTTACGAAAATCACTTAAAAGCACATATTTCATTATCAAATAAAGCTATCTTGATAAAATTCGACACAAACATGTTTTGTCCAAATATGAATCACTCTGCGAAATGTTTCCCGAATAGGCCCATAATTGATCATAGTTCCATTTAAGGTCCAATTCCGAAAATCACTTACACGCATATATTTCATTGAATTCTAAAGCTATAGGGGTAAAATTCGACTTGAATAAGTTTTGTGTGTATGAATCATTCTACCACTTTTTTCTCGGATCGGTCCATTATTGGCCATAGCTTCTATATAAGGTCCACATCTGAGAGTCACTTAAACTCACATATTTCATTGTCAAATAAAGTTAATTTGAGAAAATTCGACACAAATATGTTTTGTCTTTACATAAATCACTCTACGAAATTTTTTGCGGATAGGCATATAAAACATTGTACCAAATTTTTTCTGGATCGGTCCATATTTGGTAATATGTCCACTTAAAAAAATCCCTTAAACGCACATATTTAATTATCAAATAAAGATATCTTGATAAAATATGATTTGTGCACATATGAATCACTCTGCGAAATTTTTCCGGATAGGCCCTTAATTGCTCATAGCTCCTATATAAAGTCCACTTCCTAAAGTCACCTAAGCTATTGGAGTAAAATTAGACTTGATCTTTTTCTGCATATAAATCATTATATGAAATTGTTTCATGATCAGTCCATAATTGGTCACAACTCCCATATTCTGTGTACAGATACATCATTCTGTTAAAATGTTTTCGAACTGGCGTATTAATATACATTTTCTGGACCTAATCAAAATTAGTTCGACAAAAATTTTGGCAAGTTATCTAAAAATTAGATAGTTAGATGGGTTTCAATAAAAAGTAGTTTGCTGGTGGAGGGTATTTAAGATTCGGCATAGCCGAATATAGCACTCTAACTTGTTTGTATTTAATTTATATGGGAGGTGCCACGCCCCCATTTGCTAGTCCGCTAATTTTTTGTCCTAAATATTCATGTTAATACTAAAGTGGCTTCGAATTATTGGAAGACTTTAGCTGTTATATTTTCTCAGATATACTAATTTAATATTTTCTTTATATGGGAGGGGCCACACCCACTATAGCTAGTCCGCCCATTTTGCCCCCATATGTTCATGTTGTCATTAGAACTCTAGCTGTTGCAGTTTCTGAGATGTGTGATTTTAAATAGTTCCTTCCAGACATACAGGAAGACACTGTGAAAATATCAGAAAAATCTCTCCAGCCGTTTAGCAGTCTATAAGGTCCAAACAAACAAACATACATACAGACACACATTCATTTTTATATATATATATATAGATATGTACATTAGTGTGGACCCAAAATGTTCCCGCCGATAATGACGTCAATATTCGACGAGCTGCATCAATCCTTTTTTGAGTTTATGATTTCTATATTCTTTACAAAGAAAATATACACAATTTTGGTATCATATGAAAGCTCTTTAAGGCCTCTCGAAGAGCTGTGACGTGGAAATTAAAAAAAAAATTGAAAATATCTTAAAGAAGGACATTTTTATCCTTTGAAGAAGCTCCCCAAATATCGAACCCAGGACAAATTCTTGAGAAATGATAACATATAATAAATCAAGATTTTATTTCCGTTTGGAACATCAGCACCTTATTTATTTCTCCATTAAAATGGGTCCAGCCTAATGAATATATTTTCATATACCATTTAATTATTGATATACTTAAATATAATGCCACCACTTTTAGTTGCGTCATTTACTTTAACAATGCCAGAAAGTGGTAATTATTTTACATCGTTAATAAAATTTTTGCCAGACGTTACTTTTTCTTTAAGCGGATTTCCTCAATATATATATATTTAAATATTTCATCATATTTTCTTTTCCTACTTTGATGTATTGTTGGCTGCAATTTATGTTTCTTCAATTTGTATATTTTAACTTTGTTCTTTTTCGTTAGTTATAAGCCTGTATGTTACTAACCGACATTTTTGAGGTGAAATTCTAGGAAATAGATTTTTATTTTTAGCTCTGAATCATACTCGATTTATTGCAAACAATTAACCATAAATACTAACTTGTTCTTTTATTTCTGTTCCAATGATAAATTTTTCTTCATTTGATACTCATTCGACACAATCATAAAAACTAATCTTGTATAATATCAGTACTTAGTTAAATTTGAAATGGTTAACATTTTCAAATCTTTATGATGCAAACAAATATCCTCTCAAATGTATTGTGGCTATGGTCTGATTTTTCCGATTCTAAAGAAACTGTACACAAATTTAAGCTCAGACTATCCAACTAAATTTAAAATCTTTCATTTTAGAACCTTACCAGCTCATTACAACAAGTTGTGTTGATGTACTTTTTGCACCAATATGCAATGTCAATGTCAAAAGAATTTAATTTCCATTCTTGGTAACAACCAACAACAATAATTAATTACTCCATCCAATGACGAAAAAGCAAAAAGAACATACTTATCTACAAGAACCATCAACGATAAATCAAAACTCATCTTCATTTCCTAAATGTTTGAAACAGCAATAAGTGCAACAGTAATTACGAATCATTGTAAGTACTTGAAATTTACAAATAAATCCAAAAGCTTTGGAAAATTCTAAAGAATTTAAAATTATTACTGATGAAAATGCAACAGCATTTCGGAAATGTGACAGCAGCATTGCAGTCTGCTAGAATTATAAGGACCAACCACTTTGTAATTATGAGGATATATACTGTAACATGTTCCATTGCTGGATTTAAAATTGGACCTACAAAAGTACTTATATACTTGTGTTCTACTTAAGATTTAGCTGAAAGTGTAGCCGCACACAGGAATGTCAAATGAAGTTATAAATATTATTAAAAATAGCACTTTCTGGACTCCAATTGTACCAAATATTTTTATACCCTACACCACTTTAGTGGAGAGGGTATATTGGGTTTGTGCTGAAGTTTGTAATGCACAATAATATTGATTCTATACCCACCTTAAAGTATACCAATCGGCTTAGAATAATTTTCTGAGTCGATTTAGCTATGTCCATCCGTCCGTCTGTCCGCCCGTCTGTCCGTCCGTCCATGTAAACCTTGTAATCAAACTACAGGTCGCAATTTTGAAAATAATTCAATAAAATTTGGTATATAATTTTCTATTGTTATAGGGACGAAGCCTATTGAAAATGGTTAAGATCGGACCATTATTTCACCTAGCCCCCATACAACTGAACCTCCGAATAGGGGTTGTAAACTTTGTAATCAAACTACAGGTCGCAATTTTGAAGATAATTCAATAAAATTTGGCACACGATCTTCTATGGTATCGGAGACGAAGCCTGTTGAAAATGGTTTACATCGGTCCATTATTTCACCTAGCCCCCATACAACTGAACCCGCCGAATAGGGCTTTTAAGTTCATAATTATGTTTAATATACTCATATCTCGACAAAAAGCTGCAAAACCCAAGTTGTATACAAGACTTGATGACCCTAACGAATTCCATAATAATAGGTTCTCATATGACCCTAGCCCATATGAAAAGCCCGCATCAAAATTTCACTTAAATGTCCACAATTTTATTCAATAATAAACGGCTTAAGTATGTATATCTAAGGCAAGGTACAATTCAACTTAAATGCTTTATTATCGCAACTAAATCACATTATATTTTTGTCAAAGGTGTAGGGTATTATATGGTCGGCCTCGCCCGACTATAATTTCTTACTTGTTTTTTTACTAATATTTTTGTATTTAACGTTAAATCGCAATCCATCAATGAATAAACAGCATAATGCTCTTATTTAATCAAGAGTTTAAAACATTAAAATATTTGATTTTGAACCAGGTTTTTTACAAATTTAACAAAATTTAGCAACAATTTGTAATAACATCATTAGAACTTAATTATTGCCAAAAATTATTATATCGCTCATTTACTACAAGACCGGTATAATCTAATATTCAAAACGTGCGTGCAACAGCTATAGTCCTCAAATTTAGCATGGACAACTTTAACATACATATCGTCACCTGAAACGCAAACGGCCCTAACTAACCAAAAATTCTAAATCGATTTTATTGTTGATTCTAATGTATTGCATCAAAACATGGGGGGTAAATAAAAAAGATGGGGGTATATTAATTTTGTCATTTCGCTTGTAACACATCGAAATATTGGCCATAGACCCACAAAAGTATATATATTCTGGGTCCTTATTAAATTCTAAGACGATCTAGCCATGTCCGTCCGTCGGTCTGTCTGTTGAAAGCGCGATAGAGTCCGAACGGAATGAGCTAGAGGGTTGACGTTTTCCACAAATATTCTCTATAGATAGATAGATAGTTTGTTTGGTATGAAAAATGGGCAATATCGGTCCACGTTTTCGGATAGCTCCCATACAAGTGGACCCTCGAAAAACAGCTTTAACGGGCATATCTTTTTTAAAAGTGCGAGTATAGCGATGAAATTCGACACAAAAAAAGTTTCATATGAGTCAAAATCTCCCTACCAAATTTTATGAGGATCGGTCCATAATTGACCCTACCCTTTCAGAAAATGACTTTGACTCTCATTACTGGCTTAAAAATACGAGTATAACAATGAAATTTGACATAAATAAGTCCCTGCCAAGCCAAAATCAAATTTTATGTGGATCAGTCCATAATTGACCGCACCCCCTTCAAAAAATTACTTTAACTCTCATTACTGGCTTAAAAATACGAGTATAGCGATGAAATTCGACACACATAAGTTTCATGCGAGTACCAAAATTTTATGCGGATCGGTCAATAATTAACCGTACCCCCATATAAGGTCCCCTTCAAAAAATTACGTTAACGCTCATTACTGGCTTAAAAATACGAGTATAGCAATGAAATTTGACATAAGTAAGTCTCTTGCGAGCAAAATCCTCTACAGCAAATTTTATGTGGATCGGTCCTACGCTGAATATAAGGACCCTCCAGATCTTTTATGTCTTAAAAGTACGAGTATAGAGATGGAATTTGACATAAGTAAGTTTCTTACGAGCCAAAACCTAAAAAACTTATATTGGAACGTAAATCTTCCTATCAAATTTCATGCGGAAAGTGTCGGGAACTGATATTCGATGTAAACATGTTTTATATGAACCAAAATCCGTCTAAAAATATTATGAAAAACGTTCAATAATTCACCCTACTTCTCATATAAGGTCCTCTTCAGTAAATTTGATGAGTAATATCACCCTGATGTTTATAGAAAATGTAAAATAGGGCATTTTGCGTTTTAGGTGACGAAATAAACATATGAGAACAAAATAGGTGACCTAGCTATGGTTGGCGTGACACCTCTTATGTGAAGAAAATCCTAAAAAAGGATATCTGAGAAAATATAACATCTAGAATCCTGAAAACAATCATCAAAAGAAAAACTAAAAGTCCATTCTGTGGCTTTAGGAGGAAAAAAAGAAAACCCACTCGTATACCTAGAATGTCCTCTGCTTATTTGATGGATTCGTGTTTCGGTCTACCGAAAACGTTTCAGTTACCGACTCAACAGAGGCAATACCATCTGCGTTTTTGTAAACGGAAATGATGTTTTCGCCCAGAAGTAGGTGAGTCATCTAGTCAGCTCACTTAATGGTTGAAAAGTACTACCGTGAAATAAGGCGAACATGGTAGTTGTTCACGTAAAGCACTTCGACATCTTTTTGGGTAAAGGCCAAATTCGTGTGTACAAATTCGTCGACACTGGTCTGCAAAAAATATGTTTAACCTACCGGTAAGTATCTTATCATCTATATATATAAAAGAGTAGCGTCACTGACTGACTGATTCATCATCGCACAGCCCAAACGGCTGAACCTAGAATCATGAAATTTTGACAGTAGATGTGTTTTTGGTAAGGTAGATCCACTAAGGAGGGATTTTTGGAAATTTGTACATTTCAGGGTAAAAAAGGGGAAAAACGGGTAAAACAGGTTTTCTTAATTATCTTACCCAATATTAGTAATACAAGAAAAATGTTAAATGCACCTGTATCTACTCTTAAAATAAGCAGATGGGTGTCTGGTACTTTTTTGAAAGTCGTACATTTAAGGGGTGAAAATGTGTAGCAAAGGTTATTTTGGTACCTTTTTTGGCCCCTTATAACTTTTAAACTAATTAACATAATAACATTTTTATAAATATTTTGGATACATTTCCCAAAATTATGAGACACCTGTTTCGTACCATAAATACAAAGAAAACTGTATTTATGGTACTTTTTTTTAGCACATTAAGAAAACTTTTTCGGTTTATTGAATTATTCCTACTAAATTACGGACTAACTCTGTAATATTTATTGTAATAAAATTTTTGCTATTTCACTGGGGAAAAAAGTACCAAAAGGGGGAAAAAACCGGAAAATTTAATTTTATTCAAACTCATTGAGCCAATTTTTATAAAATTTTAAAAAGTAGTTTATTTACTCACACAAAATAAGCTGTATATATTTTGGAATTCGAGTACTAAGGCCTTTATAGGACCAAATTCGAGTATATTGCTTGGTACTTTTTGAAAGCACTATTTTTCTGGAACGAATGAATGCAGATTTGAATCATTTGAGTTTTATCTGTGATATATAGATTTAAATGCGGAACATTTTGTAAACTTAATTATCGAGAAAGTATATTTCTAAGCGAAAAGGGGAAAAATTGTACCATTTTTATTAGTACTTTCCACTAAGGTAGAATTTATTCCACTTTTGGTACTTTTTCTTCAAATGATACTCTGTATGTTTTATAATATAAATTCAAAACACATGATTATTAAACATACATGGTCCTCATTGAATAAGATTCTTTAAAAGAGAACTTTTTAGTACTTTTTAAGTCATAAATGGTACTTTTTGAATTTTCTAAAATATTCAATCGGGAACATAAATTTGAACATACATGGTCTTGACTGAATAATATTCTGTAAGTGGGTACTCTTTGGTACTTTTCCATTCTTCAAATGGTACCTTTTGGTTTCTCTATAATGGTTAACCGGAACACATCCTTATTAAATGAGAATTTATTGAGAGGGACTTTTGTACTTTTTCGTTTTTCCGATGGTACTTTTTGATATTTTTACGATATTGAACATAGAAATATAAAATTTAAAATATAGGGACCTTAGTGAATGAGAATCTACTGAAAGGGACTTTTGGTACTTTTTCATTCATCAAATTATATTTTTTGAATGGTCTATAATATTGAACACAGAAACATACAATTTTTGATTAAATAAGAGGTATTTTATAGTACTTTTTTTCAAATAGTAATTTCGAAATTTTTTATAATGTGAAGCTAAAGGAATGAGACTAAAAATACAAGTTTCTTTCTGAATGCGAATTTATGCATGTGATATTGAACGTAAAAAAACTGAAACATTAAACAATTTTTAAATCAATTTTAATTTTCTATAAAAGTTTACAAAATTTTTTATGTATTTAATTTTGGTTATGGTAGCGAAGCACCCAGGGTATGCTAGTTAATTTATAAAAGGAATACTTATTTAGATTTTTTCAAATTTGGAAATTGGTTTGATCTTATTTTTTCCTCAATTTTCAACTTTAAGTGCTTTTTTCTTCCAGATGAAACCACACGTTGTCTTTTGCAGGTATACAACCTAAAATATTATACTATAATTTCTCTTAAAGAAGGATTTCATTGCGGACCATTGTTATCTCTGGTAGTTTATGAGAAAACTACTCAAGAATTTGTGAAAAGAAATATTTTTTTTTATGCAAACCAATTTTGCTGCTTTTCAATATCAAACTGCATCGGATAATAATAAGTATTTTCGGTGAATTTCATTAAATTCAATTGGTGAGTTTTAACGTGAGCGTGTTTAACATAGACAGATAGACAGACAGACTTTGTTGTGTCTCAGATAAATATTTCTCAGTTAATTTTTTACTTATTTTTTCTTCTTTCTTCTTTAAGTTAATTATTCACTCTAATTTTTAAAATTTAATCAACTATTCGAATGAAAAAAAAAAAAAAATAAAATTTTTATTCAACTTGAATAATTGACCATACATCAAACAAAGGTACTTGCAATTATTGTATATAACTCCCTTTGGAATATCGATATTACCACAAAATATTTTTATTCACCAACTGAAACAAACAATATTAACTATTGTCGTCTCAAAAAGCACTTTGCGATATTATACTTGTCATACTATATATGTATGTACGTCTTTCAACTTTGATTGATAATTTATTTATTTGCACAAAAGTTATTTTAAAACGTTTTTCTCCCTCGCGTACGCTGGAAATTTGTACTAAAAAATACAAATCTTTGTCCTTTAACAAAAGCATTTCTTTATAAATAAATACACTTTAAATAGAAATTCAAATATTTTTAAAAACTTATCAACAAATCCTTTTAGCTATGCATAGAAAAAAATCCTTAAAATGTGCAGTTAGGCAGAAATAAATAAAAATTTTTAAATTTTTGCTTGGATTTTACAACAAAATATATATAAATCTTGTTAAACGAATTTAACTGAAGTTTTTCATTTTTCTTGTATTTCGTACATGAAAACCCTTCGTTTGAAAGGTATTTTTACCAAAAAGTGGTGTACTGGACACCCTAATGTACATATTTTATTTATTTATATTTTTTCAATATCTCTGGCTGGTTCGTTTCCTTTGTTCGATATGCAATATATATAAAATAGTTTTTTTCTATGGTACATTCTCCTTGTATTAATACCAGCAGTAAAATTTTATTTAAACTTTCCACTTCATAACAAAATTCACTTTTAGAATGATTTCAACTTTTAAATTTTAGAAGACAATAGTTTAAACTTGTTGTGGAATTTCAAAAAGGAATTTTATCTCCCAACATACCTTTGTACCTTAAGTAGTGTGTCGATAGAAATGTAACAAATTTCTGGTGCACACTGGGGGCAGAGTCGGTGATTTTTAAAAAATTTAAATGAATATTAATTGTTTTTTTTTTTTTTAATTTTTGACGATGTACAGTGGTTGAAACATGCAATCTGGCGTTAATAAATTGCAAACAGTATAAAACAATGTCAAGTGGGTGTAATCGAAATAGTGGGTGTGGATTCTCTTAAAATTAATACTTTTAATTAATATCTAGAATAAATCGTGTCCAAAACTGGGCACAAGTAATTTCATTATAAGTCATTTATATCTAAATGGGCGGAATTAAAATAGTGGGCGTGGTACCTCATACAAAGGTTAGGTTACATGGGTTGCTCGCTAGTTAGCGAGTTCACTCGGAGGCCTTGTGGCTCATTGTGATACCCTTAGAATTACCATTCGCTTATGTTGCCATTCCCTTCGTTGACTACTTGGTTCTTGCGGTCTTCTTGAAAACCAGTTGGCGTTCCTAATAAAACCAATCACGTTTACTAGGGACACGTCTCTGAGATAGTCAAGAACATGGAAAAGAGCTCGACAAAGATAGAGTAGTCTGTGCTCCTGTAAGGCTGGGCTGTCACATATAAGGTTTTGTACCGATTTCACTTCTTCTTCGTCCAAACAGCTTCTACAGTAGTTATAATGTTCGTAGCCCATACGTTACTAAATATGTCCAATCATACAGTAGCCGGTAATTATACCAGTTACTAAGAGACAAGAGAATCCTAGTCCTATCCGTTGTCAGAGTGGGCCAGAGCAGTCTCGATATTTTATAAGTGGTGATAATAAACCACCTGAGTTCCGTCTCACTCAAAGCCCATTCATCTATCAATTTTGATAGGGTCACCAGGGTAGTGTGAATATCTCTCTGCGTAAGGGTTAAGATGCGCATTCATCAGATATTTTTTATATTTTCCCGGATGCCCTCATGTCCTGGAACCCATATCAGCTCAACGTGATGTTGCTTCAGTCATGCCAATGATTTAATACAATTGAGAAGACATTTCGACTTAATAACATTGGAGTTATATATGTATATCTATGTATGGTCGAATTATCGATATTTAGTTCCCGGATTCTTCTCGTGGCTGTATCGTTTGCATATATCTCTGCCTGAAGAACCGTGCAGGTGCCTGAAGAACCATGCAGTTAGTCGAATAGACAGTAGAAGATTCAGTTTTTCGAAGAAGATTCCCGAACCCGTGCCTCTTTCTGTCTTTGAGCCATCAGTATAGATTGAGATCACGTCGCCCCTTAGAACAGTGTTCGCTGCCCAATCATCCCTTGTGGGTATTCTGGTCTTGAATGAGCTATTAATATTCAGTGTATATAGTGTGTAGTCTTTTTCCTGCCCCATGATTGGCCTGCTTGTCTTTTGTAGGATGGTGCCATGACCAATGCGATGATTCTTCAGTCCGTTCGACTGTTTAAGTCGTATAGCAGATTTAGCAGAAATGCATTTGCTATATATATCAAGGGGAGTTACATTTAGCATCGTCTCTAGACTAGCCTTAGGGGTGGAACTTAAACAGCCAGTGATTGCAAGACTTGCTAATCATTGTACCTTATTTAAAATAAAGAGGTAAGTCTTGGTATCCACCGCTCTCCACCAAACAAGAGATCCGTAGGTCTTATGACCGATGTGTACATCAAGTGCACAATGTATGATTTAAGACCCCATCTTTTCCCAAAGGTTTCTTACATATATAGAAGGCACATAATGCCTTCTTTATTCGACTCTCAGCATTACGTTTCCACGAGATCATGGAGTCTAAAATTACGCCAATATATTTTGGCTTGCTGGAGGTAGTCAGAACAGTACCATCCAAACGCAGAGGTCTGAATTCTGGAATTTTATGCCTCCTGGTGAAAAGAACACGTTCAGTTTTGGCCGGGTTGACACCCAGACCGTTATCGCTGGTCGACGATAGTAGAACGCTGAGAGCTGATTGCATGAGTTCACTTATTGTGGGAAGAAATTTCCCTTGAATAGGAAGTACAACGTCGTCACCATATGCGACTACTTTGAAACCCATTCTACTGAGTCTGAAAAGGATTTTATTTATGACATGATTCCACATTAGTGGACAGATGACACCACCTTGTGGTGTGCCCCTTGTCACAACTTTTCTTGTCCTGCCAATGCCATATTGGAGTTGATGGCTCTGCATGTTTTCTGGATAATTTTTTATCCACTTATCAACAGTCACCTAGTGCATCGATTATTGCGGATATTATGTCCAAGAAAGATGCCATAACATATTCTTTTATGTCAAGTGACTTCCCTATAGTTCCGACAACGTCATGTATGACTGTCTCCAATGACCTTCCTTTTAGGTATCGTGTTGTGCCCCACAGAAATGATCAGGAGAGATGATGCTCCTGACATGGATGTCGATCAATCTTTTCAATGTTATCAATGGCGACACTGACCGGTCTGTAGTCTTTGGCGGTACTATGGTTCACTTTTCACGCTTTGGGGATAAATACCACTGTAACCTCTCTCCATAATTTAGGAATGTTTCCTGTGGTTATTATGTAATATTGCTCAGTGAAATGACGGTAAGAGAAAAATCATTTACCGATTTCGATATTTCAAAATTTGAATTTAATGGCGTCATTATTTATTCATTCATTTCAAACGTTGTGCAATGGTACTAAACTTATGAACGCATCTAAATCGTTCATCCAGATTTAGTAATTTAAAGCTCTTTCCGTAAAAATTTATTATGTGTCATTAATAGCACTGGTTGACAAGATGTCGAAGTGCTTTACATGAATACCTCTGACGTCACGGTGATTCTTTTCAACCATTAGGTGAGCTGACTAGACTACTCACCACCGTTCCATTGTGCTTCTTACACGTCGGTGGCAATTGTATATTGTTCTTCTGGTCCATGTTCAAGCATTTTGCTGAAGTACTCGAGCTATCTAATCTTTGGCCATTGCTGCCCCGTCGCTTAACTTCCGAGATGTAATGAAATCACTTCCGTTTAGAACCACGCAGATACGATGACCTCTGTTGAGTCGGCACGACAGCTCCTAGAGACGTATACCGAAACATGAATTCATCAAATAAGCCGAGAACTTGTTCTTACTCACAGAGAACACACTGTGGGAAATCTGATAAGAAAAGATTAAAACAAGAACATAGCTAGATAAGAAAGGAAAGTCAATGGTATCACTTGTATAAGATACCTTTCATCCAGAGAACAACATCCGACGCACTCACTCTCGGTATATGGATGGGTAAGGTCTGCATACCCCTACATTCATTCTTTATCACATATATACTTAATACCAAATCATTTTCAACGCGTGGTCGTCCTCTGTCGTGTATCTGTTGACTTCGGCAACAGCACCGATCTTATCCCGAATTATTTACTTTACCGTGCATCCGTCTTTTAACCGACATTCTTTACCCATGAATTTGGGTTTGAACCACAGCCACCACGTGCACCCCGAAGGGAACTCTCGAAAAATCGGGACAAGACAAAGCCCGACTCTGACCCTCAGGGTACCGGTTCCCATGGTACCAGATTAAGTGGTTCTCTGGTTCTGCCCCATGTCAAAACATTCCAAAGAAATGGCGAGGATATAGATATTTATAGTACCGGCAGATTGGAGGTACTGGTAGCATCTCCTTTCCCCGGGATTGCAGTAACACCAAGGGTCTTTCATCATGCCTTAGGGGGGAAGCAGTGGCTGACAGCATTTTTTTCCAAGGCTGAATAGGCAATGAAGAAAACTCCTTCACATACCGTTGGCTTTTATGCGCCGAAATTGTGCCGAGGCGAAATCGAGTACGACTCACTGTAGGTTGATGTTGTTATATGTCCGACTATACTTCCTTACTTGCTTAATTTTATCTTTTAATTCTGCTCTTAATGCTGGCCAACATGGTACTAATTTCATTTACGCGTCACATGTTTTTGGTACATTTTATATGCAGACAAATATAAAAATCTGAATTGTTTATTGTGGTCTTCACCTTCCTATTTCTTTGGTATTTTATTCACTCAAATTTTTATTAAATTACGCGGCATTTAAAAATTCTGCGGAAACGTGTAAGTAAACACAACTTAAGTATTTCAATAGCATTTCATCATTAAATGACCGTTTGTTTTATTGTTTTTCTTTTAATTTAATTTGCAATTAAAACACAAAAGGAACAGACTGACATTTATGGCAACATTATGAACTTGATTATTTTTTGTGTTCGTCAAACATGTGCTTAACATTGACTTGAACTCATTCGAACATGAAACATAATGACATTTGTACATAAATGATTTTATAGCCTCCACAAAACCACGTTATCCTTTTAAGGATGAGATGTTACTTGTGTACTTTGGTAAGGTGTGCCACATACTTACATACAAATGTACATACTATGTTTGAATGTTTGTACCTTTAGGCAATGTAAGTATATGTTTTGCCCAGCGAAGGTTTAATTTGGGGGGGATGCATAATAAAGAAATCTTTTTAACATTTAATTATTCTTGTTGTTACCGCTGTCATGTCGGTAATTAAAAAATAATCTTCACCAATGAGTTGTAAACGAGAGCACGCACGCATGTTAGTCATTAATTGACTGATAGTATGGACAGTGGGACAAATATATATTTTTAAGTTTAAGAAATGTATTAGGAGATTTTAGTCTTCTGAAAAATACTTAAAACTAAATATAAATATTATTCAAATGTTTTAAATATTTATGATAAACTCAAGTTTAACTCAAATAATCACCGTTTAACCCACTGTATGCAACAGTTTTTTTTTTAACAATTTTCTCTTAAAAGTCTTTGTAATTAATTCACATGTTCATAACATAATTTGACAGTTACATATACAAGACTTTGGTTGTGCGGTCGCATGTTCCGACAGCATAATTTTGTCAGGTTTTTATAATCCTTATAAAAATGCATCTTAAATTTATGTTCAATAAATGTAAAATTAAATTAAAAAAATTATAAAAATTCATGGAAAAAAATATTGTAACTTAAAATCACAAGAAAATACCATCAAACAATTTTTGTTAATATAGTAGCAAATATCATTGGAATGTTATAATGTTTTTATTAACATCCTAATTAGGTTCTTTAGAGATTTTATTCATTTGAAATCCTCAAAGCTGCTTTGTTTTTTCCGGATACGAGTGCGTTTTTCAAGCATAGTAATTAGCAGTAGGAATACAGATAGAACAGCTATAAATATGTTAATTAGGCATCAATTGTGATGAAATTTTGTAAATCATAGAGAATAGACATACGTCTATCAATTTAACGCTCATTACAGATAAAACAAATAAGAGTGTTATATTCGGCTATGCCGAATCTAATATACCCACCAACAAACCGTATGCCGTAAAAGGAATGCCCTTCTATAAACATAAAATTTACTGAAGAGGACCTTATATGAGAGGTAGGGTGAATTATTGACCGTTTTTCATAAACTTTTTCGTATTTTATTTAGACCGATTTTGGTTTATATAAAACATGTTTACATCGAATATCAGTTCCCGACACTTTCAGCATTAAATTCGGTAGGAAGATTTACGTTCCTATAACAATTTCTTAGGTTTTGGCTCGTAAGAAACATATGTCAAAATTTCATCTCTACACTCGTACTTTTAACCCAGTAATGAGCGTTAAAGAAATTATCTGGAGGGGACCTTATATGGGGGTAGGGTCAATTATGTACCGATCTAGATAAAATTTGCTAGAGAGGATTTTGCTCGTAAGAGACTTACTTATGTCAAATTTCATTGCTATACCCGTATTTTTAAGCCAGTAATGAGCGTTATAGTGATTTTCCGAATGGAACCTTATATGGGGGTTAGGGTCAATAATGGACCGATCCTCATAAAATTTGGTAGGGAAATTTTGGCTATCATGAAACTTATTTAGGTCAAATTTCATCGCTATATTCGTACTTTTAAACCAGATATGCCCGTTAAAGCTGTTTTTCGGGAGTCCATTTGTATGGGTGCCATAGAGAATATTTGTGGAAAATTTCAACCCTCTAGCTCATTCCGTTCGGACTCTATCGTGCTTTCAACAGACAGACGGACGGACATGGCTAGATCGTCTTAGAATTTAATAAGGACCCAGAATATATATACTTTTGTGGGTCTATGACCAATATTTCGATGTGTTACAGACAGAATGACAAAATCAATATACCCCCATCTTTTTTGATGTGGGTATAAAAAAAACAAGTAAAAAACTTTAGTTGGGCGTGGGCGACCATATGATACCCTACACTAATTGTGAATATTAAATGTGATTAATTTTCAATAATACAGTGGACGTCCACTAGTACGAATTATATAGTGTCAGGCCCTTTCGTAATACCGAAAAATTCGTATTATTGAACAACACATTTTGTATGTTTAAATTCAAATAATACACATAAAATATTGGATTTTATTTATTTTTGTTTTATTTTTCATGAAAAATTACATAACGGAACAAAATATAATAAATGTGTATTATTTTAAATAAATTTCTTGTACATAAACAGGCATAAAAGGGACATATTTACATGAATTATTTATATGAATTGTTAATTTTGAAAGTATCGTGAGTCCAATGGTTGAAATGAGATATATGTAGAAGGTTTTAAATTTTAATGTTTTTAAAAAGATGTGTGCCAAAGACAATTTGCAATTTACATATGTGTTCTAAAATGTTCAGATTACATAAAACTTTTATTAGAAACTTGAATGGAATATACCACAATGCTCTAATTTATAATTTTCTCTTAAAAATTAGAATAGTTATCCTTAAACCCATTGTTTGGAATGTGGAGTCACACTACTTTCAAAATTAACAGTTAATACATACATATGTATATAAATATCATTTTACTTATTAAAAAATCCATCATTTAACATCGATGTTTATTACATTGTAAAATGATTCTTACGGCTTTTTCAATAAAAGCGCTTTGGAGGCTTCAATATTGTTCTCAGCAGAGTTATTGTCGGGAACTAATAAAATACTTTCCTCATTGGCGTTATCATCCAATTTAATTTCTTCTCTTGGGTCATCAAAATTCCAATAAAATAAATTAATAACACTAAATAATTGTTGATTTGTAAATATACATGCAGTAAATTGTGTGTATAGGATTTTTAAAAATACAAAACACTTGTAATAAATACAAAAAAACTTCAAAATTACTGAGCTTAAGGTGAATGATACCGAAATAATAAAATAAAAACATAATAAAAACTTCATTCATACGTAAATAAAACCAAAATTCCCATAAAAAATGCGTTATTCGTACTATCGAACAGAAAAATTGTGACTTTATTCGTACTATAGAGTAGACAATGCAACAATTTTGCCATTCGTATTATTGGATATTCGTAATAAAGAGTATACGTACTATTGGACGTCCACTGTAATGCATTTATGTTACGGTTGTATGCTGACTAGGAAAAATAAAAGACCGATTTCAATAATTTTTAACAGCCTTCGTTATTGGACCCAGAGAATAGTATGTGACACATTTTAACAAATTATATTGAAAATTGCTAGCTGTATGGTCCACAAAAGGTTTACACGGTCACAAAGTCGGACATAGACATAGTTGTATGGAGGCTAGATGAAATAATGGACCGATTTCAACCTTTTTCAATAGCGTTCGTCCTTGGAGCAAAAGGAGCGCATGTTCCAAATTTCATCCAATTATGTCGGACGGACAGACGGGCATAGTTTAATCGACTTAGGAAGTGATTCTGAGCCGATTGGTATACTTTGAGGTGGGTGTAGGACCAATATTTTTGGGTATTGCAAACATCAGTACAAACGCATAATACCTTCTCCACTATAGTGCTGTAGGGTATAAAAACGTAATGACTTTCTCATTTATTTATCCAAAAGTCAGGTACATAGTAAGAAAGAATGTAGCATGTCAATTAATAATCATGATAATGATATGATGATGCACCTACAGCCAAGTCAATCAGAGACTTCAAATTGTCATGAAGACATCCAATCCATCCAGACATCGTTAAATCAACTCAGAGAGTGATTCTGAGTCGATCGGTATACTTTAAGGTGGGTATAGTACTAATATTTTAAAGCGTGGTGCAGGGTATAATGATATATCATTTGAAAGAGGATACAATACATTGTCGTTAACAATGCTGTTACAAGTTTTTCTTTAAAGTTTTCACACAAACTTCTTGTAAAAATTCATTTAAAATAGGCTGCGGGCCATTTTTTAAGTAATTTTACTTATCAAGATGTCATGCCATTACGTTTTTTAATTTTATTCACAATCATAATTTTAATTTAAATGAAAGCAATACAGAATAAGATAAAATACTATATTCGGCTATGCCGAATCTTAAATGCCCTCCACCAGCAAGCTACTTTTTATTAACCGTTATGTTAATACCCACATACCCGGGTATGTTTTTCATTTTTGATGTGATATATCTCGAGATCTATATGGGATATTCTATCAGAGTAATGTTTTCTATCAATTTTCAAAAAATGAATTAGATATATATTTTTTAAACCGATTTATGACCGATTTTCTACTTTTACCTCGTACATCAATACCCAACATACCCGGGTATGCAAAAATTATATGTAAGTTTTCGGACAATTAAGTTTCATTACAAATTTTCAGTTTTATTATTTGAATTATATATATTTTTGTATCTTATGAAAAAAATTTTAACTAAACAACAAATTTTGTTTAAAATACAGAGTAATGTGTCATTGTTCATAAATTTGAATGTGAAATATCGGTTGGACCCTGCAACATTTACAAATATGTACCGATTTTGATGAATTAACATTTTTTCATAGTATATGAATTAGTAAAGTAAAATAATGCTTATTATAATAATTTTATTCTTATATAAACAAAAATATTTGAATCACAGAATCACAGTGTAAAGGTGATAAGTTTCAAGATAATTTGATAAAATTTATTATTGAAAATAAATCACATTTAATATTCGTAATTGGTGTGAGGTATCATATGTTCGGCCACGCACGACTATAGTTCCTTACTTGTTATACCCACCATCAAAAACGATGTGGCGTTATTGATTTTGTCATTCCGTTTGTAACAGGTCGAAATATTGGTCATAGACCCACAAAAGTATATATATACAGGGTCCTCATTTAATTCAAAGATGATCTAGCCATGTCTGTCTGCTGAATGCACGATAGAGTCCGAACGGAATGAGCTAGAAGATTGAAATTTTCCACAAATATTCTCTATAGGTAAGGTTTGGTATTGAAAAAGCGGCAATATCGGTCCACGTTTTCGTATAGCCCCCATACAAGTGGACCTCGGAAAAACAGCTTTAACCGGCATATCTGTTTTAAAAGTTCGAGTATACCGATGAAATTCGACAAAATATTGTCCCCTTCAGAAAATGACTTTAACGCTCATTACTGTTGCTACAGGATGGATTTAATTAATACTACGTAAATATGCACTACGATAGATTTGACGAATCGTGTGGTTTTATCAATACGTTGTACCTCCGATTCTACTTGACAGTATGCGCGTAGTAAACTACCATGAAAATTTAATCTTTTGATACAAGTTTTTATCAGTTGCTTTATGAAATCCCGTTCGTTCAAAAGATATTTATTGTAAAATGGATTTAAAAATTTGTTTAATTTCTAAAATATTAAGAAAACAATTTTTATATTAAAACTAGCTATACCCAGTGTTCTTTGCTACCGTAAAAGCAATATGTATAAATAAAAAAACCACTTAACGATTTTCTCAGTTTCTCAGATATACGATTTTTTCTATTGAATTCATATGGTGGCTTCAAGCCCCCCAGATGAAAGTACTCTTTTTTTCCTCCAAAATGTTCAGATGAATATTTAAGTTCTTCATGCAAAATTTGAAGAATTTAGTTCCATTAGTTTCCCAGATAAACGAATTTTTATATTTAATTAATATGGGAGGTGTCGCTCCCCTCATGGGTAGTCCGCCAATTTATTACCCAAAATGTTTAAATGGATGTTAAAATTATTCGTTCAAAATTTTAAGATTCTAACTGTAATAGTTTTCAAGATAAACGATTTTTTATTTAATTTATACGGGAGGTGCCACGCCCCCTAATGCTAATCCGCCTACTTTTTGTCCTAAATAATCATATTTACACTAAAGTTGCTCCGACAAAATTTAAGGATCTTTTCAGCCGTTTAGTAGTCTATAACGTTCAAACATACAAACTAACACACATTCATTATACCCTACACCACTTTAGTGGGGAGGGTATATTGGATTTGTGCTGATGTTTGTAACATACAAAAATATTCGTCCTAGACCCACCTTAAAGTATACCAATCGGCTTAGAATCGTTTTCTGGCTACAGGTCGCAATTTTCAAGATAATTGGATGAAATTTGGCACGCACGTTTTATTTGACCCAAGGCCTATTGAAAATGGTTAAAATCGGTCCATTATTTCACCTAGCCCCCATATAACAGAACCCCCCGAAAAGGGCTTCTGAGCTCATAATTATGTTAAATATACAGATATATCGATAAAATACGGCACAACTAAGTTTTATAGAATTCTTGATGACCCTGCCAAATTTCATAAAGATCGGGCCCCATTTGACCCTAGCTCCCATACAAAGTCCCCTTCAGAAAATTACTTGAATGTCCCAAATTAACTTATAAACACAAATATCGCGATGAAATTCAGCACAATAAAATATTATGTAAATATAAATATATTCACAAAATTTTATCGGGCTTGGTCCATATTTGCCCCTAGCCCCCATATAAAGCCTCTTTCAGAAAATTAATTTTTCATCCATAAATTGCTTAAATGTATCGGAACAAGGAAATATTGAAAATAAATGCTTTACTATGAAAAATAAATCACATTTAATATTCATAACTGGTGTAGGGTATCATATGGTCGGCCTCGCCCGACTATACTTTCTTACTTGTTTATATATATGTATATATAGATCGAAGATGTATATTGTATTGTAAAGTGTAAGTTTTCAAGTAACTTCAATAAATTTTCTAATATCTGTGGACAATTTTTTATTGTATATTATTATTTTTTATCATCACTTACCTGAATATACTCTTCAACTGCGAACAATTTTAAATACATATTTCATTAAAACAAAAAAAAAAATGTTGTGGTAAATATTTAAATTTATTAAATATAATTTTATAAACGTTTAAAACACTTAAAGAAGATCTAATAATATATTTACAGAATTTTTTTATATACACACATACATCCATCGTTATGATATAATTAACACAATTTTCTTACTTAAAAAAATTAATGGAAATAAGGACGGAATAAAAAGAATCCAAAATATATTATACATAAGTATCTAAATATATAAAATACTATTCCATAATTTTAGAGATCATTTTGCGCTTAGGTTTTTAAAAACATGTTCATAAATTTTTATAATTATATAATTTTCCATGGTCTTGGAACTTTATGCAACCGATTTTTTAAAAACGTGTATTATAATATTCTGTAATGCGCAGGAGAACCTAGGGAAACGCATATATTCCTTTTCATGTTGTTCCTTTTTACAGAATTGGCGCGATTCTTATCGGGTGCTGTATCTGAACTTTAGCTATCAGTTAAATAGATGAAGGCCCTTCGGAAAGTTGACAAGACAATTGTTATTTATGATTAAAAATCACATTTTGGGATGATGTCCTTCACCAATGCAAAATTATGGTATGTTGGGTGACATCAACCTACAAAACATATCACCGAAAAGTAACTATAATGGAACTGTGGACATCGAAGACTTTTTCCATAAAAGTATCGCCATAGCGTAGAACACTTTATAAATTAAGTGATTTTAATTGCTTAAACCCGTTTTTAAATTGATCGATCAATTGCCCTCATAAACGTGTACTTATTAGCTGTCATATTTAAATAATTTTTATAATCATCCAATTTGTATGTTCATCCGAAATTATTCCATAAAATAGCGCCTTCTTTGTAACAAAATTCATGTTTCTAATAACGATTTCATCACAATTGCCTAAAAAATAATAATTAATATATATTGTTAAAATGATAAAAATGGGTTTTATTTGCATAAAACTCACCTCTGTTGATGTTACTAATTTATTCCAAATTACTGCTATTTCTTAAATCTCCAAACCCTATTTCTTCTATCTACAACCATATTTGTTCTATTGAGATTGTGACATGTTTCAAATGATATTATAAATTGGAAGATTTTGGTGCATACAACCTTCATCGGAGAGCTAAAAGAAATACAATAAAGAAAAGATCTTGAATAAAATCTTCAAAATAAGTTTGTAAACGATATTGGATTATTTATATGTATATATTATAGTTTATGTAGTTATATTCTACACCACTTAAGTGGATAGGCTATATTGGGCGAGGTGCCACGACCCCTTACTAAAGAACTATTAAAAGTAGTATTTCTTGGAGACTGGTACGACTAGAGTACTCAAATTTTGCACGAACAACTTTGACACATACATATATGAATACTGGGGGAAAATGGATGTGGTACATCACACGCCTATACAGCTAGCCAATACCAAATGACGAAAATTTGGAAAACTATAAAAGCTACAGTTCCCAAATTTTATACGATAAACTTTAATGTCAATATAAACAAGTGAGAGTGTTATATTCGACCGTGCCGAATCCCATACACTCACCATCAAAACGTCTACCATATGCCGTAAATGGAATGTTCCCCTATAAACATCAGGGTGTTTTTTTAATATGGCTTAGGTCAATTTTTAAACCGTGAGCGTATGAGTAATTTTCTGAAGAGGACCTTCTTATGCGTCAATTATGAACCGATACTCATAAAATTGTGTACAAAGATTTCATTTCATCGCAATACTCGTACTCTAAATAAGGAAAACTCGTATTTTAATAATCAAAACTCTTTTCTGAAGGGAGCTTTTATAGGGGCTAGGGTCAGTTATAGATCAGTCCTCATTAAATTCGGAATGAAGAATTATGTTCCTAAGTATAAACTTTTTTATGTCGATTTTCATCGCTTTACTAGTAATTTTCTGAATTTTATTCATCAAATTTTCTAAAGAGGATCTTATATGAGGGGTATGGTCAATTATTGACCTATCCTCATACTTTTTTGTAGACCGATTTTGGTTCATATAAAACTTGTTTACATTGAATATCACCTCTGTACTCGCATTTTTATGCCAGTAATTAGCGTTAATGTAATTTTCTAAAGGGGGCTTATATGGGGGGTAGGGTGAATTACCGACACATTCCGCATGAAATTCGGTACCGAATTTCATAACCGTATTTCATAACTCATATTTTTAAGACAGTAATGATCGTTTAAGTAATTTTCTGAAGGGGACCTTATATGCGGTGTAGGGTCCGATCCCTATGGACCGATACACTTACAATTTGGTAGAGAGATTTTGGCTCGCGAGGAACTTACATTCTTGTATCACAATTTATTGCTATACATGTATTTTTTAACAAGTAATTAGCGTTAAAGTAATTTTCTGGAGGGGACCTTGTATGGGCGGGAGGGTAAATTATGCACGGATCCTCCCCAAATTTGGTAGAGATTTTTCGGCTCGTATAAAACTTATGTGTGTCAAATTTCGTCACTACATTCCAATTTTTAAGCCAGTAATGAGAGTTATAGTAACTTTCAAAGGGGGCCATATATGTGGGTTGGGTTATTTATGGGCCGATCCAAAAAAAAATGGTGAGTGGTTTTGCCTCATAAGAAGATTACGTGTGTTGCATTTCATCGCTTTACTCGTATTTTTAAGTCAGTAATGAGCGTTAAAGCCATTTCCTGAAGGGGACCTTATATGGGGGGTAGGGTCAATTATGTACCAATCCACATAATATTTGATAGAGAGCTTTTGGCTCGCATTAAACTAATGTGTGTCGAATTTCATCGCTATACTCGTATTTTTAATCCAGTAATGAGCATATTATAATATAAAAAGTATTTTTTGAAGGGGACCTTATATGGAGGGTAGGGTGAATTATGGACCGATCCACACAAAATTTGGTGGAGAGCTTTTCGCTCGTCAAATTTCATTGCTCTACTCGTTTTTTTAAGCCAGTAATGAGCGTTAAAGCTTTTTTGAAGGGGACCTTATATGGGGAGTAGGGTCAATTATGGTCCGATCCATATAAAATTTGGTAGAGAGATTTTGACTCGCATGAAACTCATGTGTTTTGAATTTCATCGCTGTAATCTTATTTTTAAGATTTTGCGAAGGAGACCTTATATGGGGAGTAGCGTCAATTATGGACCGATCTTCATAGAATTTGGTAGGGAGATTTTCGCTCATATGGAACTTATTTATGTCGAATTTCATCGCTATACTCGTACTTCTGAAGCAGTCATGCCTTTTAAAGCTGTTTTTTGGAGGTCCACTTGTATGGGGGCTAACCGAAAAAGTGGACCGATATTGCCCATTTTAAATACCTTACAAACAATAGCAAAGAGAATATGTGTACAAAATTTCAACTGTCTGGCTCCTCCCGTGTGGTCCCTATCGTGATTTCAACAGATAGAAGGACGGACAGATGGACATGGCTAGATCGTCTTAGAATTTAATAAGCACCCAGAATATATATTCTTTTATGGATCTATGACCAAAATATGACAAAATCAATATACCCCCCTCTTTTTTGATGGTGGGTATAAACATTTGTGGAATAATGGGCGAATAGGAAATAGTGAGCGTGTCAACCCCCAAATAAAGTTAGTACCAAAATTCGTATATCTGAAAAACTATATATTGCACAAACAATTTTGACATTCATGTTAGTATTTGCCTAATAAATTGGCGGGTCACGGGGGCGTAGCCTTTCCATAATAATTACAAAAAATGTATATCCGGGAAAATATTGGAACTAGAATGCTCAAATGTTTCACAAGCAAATTTGATATTCGTGTAAACATATGTCTAATAAATTAGCGGATAACGGGAACGTGGTCCCTCCCATATGAATTAAATACAAAAATTCGTATATCTGGGAAACCATTATAGCTAGAATTCTAAAATTTTGCACGAGCAATCCATGTGAACAACTTGCGGAAAAATAATCGGACTAGCAATAGGGGCATGAGTTATGAGTTAAATTTTTGTATCTGGGAAAATATAGGAACTAGAATCCTCAAATAATGTACGTGTTGTAGGGGGCATGATAGCTCCCATATGTATTAAATACAAGAAATCTCAATTTTGCACTGAAAATCCATATGAACATTTGGAAAAATGGGTAAACTATCAATAGCGGGCGTTTCATCTCCCATATAAATTAAACATAGGTTCATACTTATTAATTCTGCAACAGATCACACTAGAAACGTTTCCTTTAGAAAGGGAACTACAATCGTTTTTTATCAAAAAAAATAATGTTCACGATAGTTTCTTCAACAGGTTTCACTAGAACCTTAGCTACCTTGGTTTTAATGGCATTGAAATTATAGAATTCAGTGTTAACAAAACATTTGTCTTTTGCTCGATAAAATTAGTTTCTGGTGACTAGAAAAATGGGAGTGGGTTTTCCAAAAAAAATTTCATTGCCGGAGGAGATCTAGGTTTTTAAAAATAGCTAACTTAGTATGTATATAGTCGACAACACCCTCTTACTTGATTTACTAGCTTTTATCCATTTAAATACATAATATGAAAGAAAATATTACCAATGTAGGCATAAGAAATAAACTAAACTGACATTTAAAGGAAAAGGTTAATTACTATGGTTTTCCATAGTTATATATAATATTTTTTTTAATTTTTTGTATTCTAAATTTATGCACTTTTCTATTTAGACATTTCATTGGAAAAGCCAAAAGAATAAGTGAGGCTATGATATGTGTGTTTAATTTGAGAATAAAACAGTTAGGAAGTATGTGTACGATTTTCCCAATTTATACAACTAAAAAAAAAAAAAGTGTTTTCGTTAGCACTTTTAACTACAAAAACACACAAAAAAGGAAGAAGCAAGTGTTTTTTTATTCAGGTGTTACGAATCCTTAATACCCAACATGAAAATTTGAGAAGTAAATTTAAAGTTGATTTTGTATGGCGGTAATACGTATACAAAAATACTTTTTTTCGATTTTTTTTATAAAAAAGATGGGGGGTATATTGTTCGTCAGTCTGTCTGTTGAAAGCACGATAGAGTCCGAATGGAATGAGCTAGGGGGTTGAAATTTTCCACAAATATTCTCTATAGGTAAGGTTTGTTTGGTATTGAAAATGGGCAATATGAGTCCACGTTTTCGGATAGTCCCCATACAAGTGGACCCCCGAAAAACAGCTTTAATGGGCATTTCCCTTTTAAAAGTACGAGTATAGTGATGAAATTCGACACAAATAACTTTCATACTAGCCAAAATCTCCCTAACAAATTTTATGAGGATCGGTCCATAATTGACCCTACCCCCATATAAGGTCCCCTTCGGAAAATCACTATAACGCTCATTATTGGCGATGAAATTCGAGACACATGAGTTTCATGTAAGTCAAAATCTCTCTACCAAATTTTATATGGATCGGTCTATAATTGACCCTACCTCCCATATAGGGTTCCCTTCAAAAAATGAATTTCACGCTCATTACTGGCTTTAAAATACGTGTATACCAATGAACTTTGTCATAACTAAGTCCATGATGAGCCAAAATCTCTCTAACACATTTTATGTGGATCGGATATTGATTGGTTCATAATTGACCCTACCCTTAATACCAGATCCCCTTCAAAAAACGACGTTAACGCTCATTACTGGCTTAAAAATACGAGTAACACAATGAAATTGGACATAAGTAAGTCTCTTACTAGCAAAATCTTCTCTAGCAAATTTTATATAGATCGGTCCATAATTGACCCTACCCCCATATAAGGTTCCCTCCAGATAATTACTTTAACGCTCATTACACTGAGTGTAGAGATGAAATTTGACATAAGTAAGTTTTCTACGAGCTATAACCTAAGAAACTTTTATAAGAACGTAAATCTTCCTACCGAATTTAATGCGGAAAATGTCGGGAACTGATATTCGATGTAAATATGTTTTATATAAACCAAAATCGGTCTAAAAAATTATGAAAAATTTTATAAAAACGGCCAATAATTCACCCTGCCTCTCATATAAGTTCCTCTTCAGTAAATTTAATGAGTAATATCACCCTGATGGTGGGTATATTAGATTCGGCATATCCGAATATAGCACTCATACCTTATAGAAACTCCCTAAATATGGTGTTATGGCAATCAGTGGGTATAAAGGTGCTATGAAGTCTTGTTGAAGCTATAAACTGGTGGGTTCATTTAACCAACCTATAATGTACCGATTTCAATCAGTTTAAAAATACTTAGTCCTAAGCCAAAATAAACATTTGTTATAAGTTTGATCAATTTTACTTTGATAACAATGTTTGCAATGACTTATAGACTGACTGAACTTTATGTAATACTTTCCAGTGCGACCAATTTATTTGGCATAAACCCAATGTATCCTCCTAACAGACTGATGGACCTATGTATATGTCTAAATCGAAAACGAATTATAAAAGAACCCACAATATCTATACTTTAGTAGGTCTAAGTCCAATATTTTAATGTACTTATTATAAACGGAATAACAATATTAATATACCAACATATTTTTTGACAGTATATTTAACAGGGTACATAGAAAATGTTATGGATGAATGAATCGGTTAATTGGTTCAGTCAGTTCATATGCACACATTGTGCAACGTTACACTATGGTTTATTTTTTGGATATTTAAAAAAGTTAAAATTTTAACTAAAAATCTTAAATTATATTCCCTAAATGAAATCGATTTAGAAAATGATTCAGAGCCTTAAATGTTGTTTGTTTTATTTAATGAGACGAGACGTGTTAAACATTATCCAATATATTTGTCTCAAACTTACAATATTACATTTTTGTATCAAATACCCACCGTTATCAACAAAGTTTCATTTAACAAACTCTTTATTGTTTAATATAAACATGTTCCACCTGTTTAAAGATTATTATAATGAAATCCTCTTATGAAAATAATAGTAATAAAACTATAAATTGCAGGAAACTTTTTTAATTTTTGTTGATTGGTGTACGAATATTAAATTACATACTACTAGGGAAATGGTATTCATTTTTTGTCTCATACTTAAAAGTTTGTTCCAATTAAATTTTATTTTTTTTACAAAACTGCAGTCCATAAAAAAGTTTTCTCTTTAATAGTTACCAAGAGAAATGTGAGTTGATAACCACTGCCAAACATGAATAACCTTTTATGAAAAACTAAGTATATTTTTTGTTTATTTTATGCGACCTTGACTAACTAACTAACTAACTAACTAACTAACTAACTAACTAACTAACTAACTACTAACTACAACTAACTAACTAACTAACTAACTAACTAACTAACTAACTAACTAACTAACTAACTAACTAACTAACTAACTAACTAACTAACTAACTAACTAACTACTAACTAACTAACTAACTAACTAACTACTAACTAACTAACGAACTAACTAACTAACTAACTAACTAACTAACTAACTACTAACTAACTAACTAACTAACTAACTAACTAACTAACTAACTAACTAACTAACTACTAACTAACTAACTAACTAACTAACTACTAACTAACTAACTAACTAACTAACTAACTACTAACTAACGAACTAACTAACTACTAACTAACTAACTAACTAACTAACTAACTAACTAACTAACTAACTAACTAACTAACTAACTAACTAACTAACTAACTAACTAACTAACTAACTAACTAACTAACTAACTAACTAACTAACTAACTAACTAACTAACTACTAACTAACTAACTAACTAACTAACTAACTAACTAACTAACTAACTAACTAACTAACTAACTAACTACTAACTAACTAACTAACTAACTAACTAACTAACTAACTAACTAACTAACTAACTAACTACTACTAACTAAACTAACTAACTAACTACTAACTAACTAACTACTAACTAACTAACTAACACTAACTACTAACTAACTAACTAACTAACTAACTAACTAACTAACTAACTAACTAACTAACTAACTACTAACTAACTAACTAACTACTAACTAACTAACTAACTAACTACTAACTAACTAACTAAATAACTAACTAAATACTAACTAACTAACTACTAACTAACTAACTACTAACTAACTAACTAACTAACTAACTAACTAACTAACTAACTAACTACTAACTA